>NW_022900914.1:824221-866202 GCF_012274545.1 Fukomys damarensis | reverse complement strand
GCTGCCTGCGCTGCTCTGGGATCTGCCCTGACAGCCTGCTCATGGCAGCTGTAGGGAAGTCAGATGTGTGGTCCACAGGACGGAACGCACTCCCAGCATATCCAGGGGAAGCACAGTGGGGAACAACCTGTAACTTCACTTCAAATCCCTGCAAAAAGAAAAGGATTGATAAAGTCTCTCTTTAACTTATTGAAAGGCTGCATTTAAAAAAAATTATATAGTAATGGAATTTAGGGCAAATGGGTGAAAGTTAAGGGACAAATTTTGGCTCAATGTAAGAAGTTTCTCGCCTGGAGAGGGTGATGGAGAGGTAGCCATTGAGCGTCCGGAGGAGGAACCAGCTCCTTCAGGGCTGCCCTGGGACCAAAGGAAAGTCACTCCCAAGGGTGACTCCCCAATCTTTTCCCTTAATCTTGAAGACTGTATAATTTTTTAATTAATTTGAGAATGATGGGGATAATAAACAAAATACTACTCATGTGATCACAGCTCCCCTTTTCACCAGCGTCCCTATAAATTTCTTTGACATCATTGCTACATGGATTTAATAACATTTCACTTAGAAAATAAAAATCCTGCCTCTGCATGATTCTCCAGCTTCAGTGATATGCATAAGACGGAAACCAGCAAACTTGGTTTTCTCTGGAAATGAGCTCGGTCCTTATTTCGGAGTCTTTGAAGTCAACTCTTGGCACACGGTCATTCTGCAAACATAAATCTCCGAGAGGAAGGTCAACCACAGATTCTGCTCCTCAAGAGACCCTGCTGATGTTTTTTCCTTGCCAACAGAAAGACACAAGTCATTTCTATTCTCATCTTGGAAATTCTTTTAATTCTTTGTGTTCTTGTAAACAGTTTCAATTTCTTTTCTCACAGAGGGCACTGGGACAAAGATGATCACAAGGGATGGCTTTTTCTCTCTCTCTCTCTCTCTCTTTTGAGGACTAATGAGACATGACTGTGAAGTAGGCTGTGCTCCCAGGGAAAAATAGCTCCAGAGAAGAACTCAAGTCAACAGCATTCATAGTCTTTGAAACAGTCCCTCCGTAAAATAAAAAGACCACAATTACACATAATCAAGTTTAATTTGTTAAATACTGCTCAAAATTTCAGTTGCAAGACCCACTTGATCAAGAATGTGCATTTATAGCCTGGAACTGGAACACCAGTGCTGTGAAGGTCAGTAGATTTCTCTCGCTGATTCTGACCTCCCGAAGACCCGGCTCGGGAGGAATGAGTTCATGGTGCGGACCCATCTCTCCACTCCTGGCAGGCGGGGTCCGAGTCACGCCCGGCCCCAGTACTGCCCTGGTTCTTTGGTGTCATGGTCACACCATTCCACTCTTCCTCACTTCCAAGGAGACAAGAACAGAGAGTGTGGGCAGTGGCTTCTGCTGGATTCATTCGGTGCAATTCTAAAGTGAAGAAAGGTGTCTGTCTCCCCTATGCAGTGCATTCTTTCCCAGCACACCCCTCACTTCCCACACCTTCCTCATCTTAGGCTGCTGTGACACAGCAACAGACTGGCTGATCCATCCAAATTTGTCCTCTCCTGGAGGCCTGACATTCGGGATCGGGTCAGGGCCTGCCGAGGACCCTGCTCTGGGCCACAGACTGCCAACACCAACTGCATCTTCACATGGCAGGAAAGTCAAGAGAGCTTTCCAGAACCTCTTTTATGTGATCATGAGGGCTTCACCCCCAAGGACCTAATGACTCCCCAAAGGCCACACTTCCTAACCCCATCATACTGGGTGAGGATTTCAGCATTTGAATTTGGAGTTGATACGTTCGGTTCATCGTACTTTATGTCCAGAAAAGCATTTGTAGACATGAATTTTAACACAATCAGAATAAATATGCAAGAGTTGGGTTTAAAGCTCATAAGCTTTCTATTTCAACAATGCACCTTCATATCCATTTATTTAATTTTCAAATAATTGTGTAAGCAGATTTGTGATATTTCTGATGAGGAAAGAAGAAGACTCAAGGCCTTGGCTAAGCAGCTGCTGACGGGCGTCCCACTCTCCTGCTTGCTCTTTCTATCCCTCTCGTGGTGATCCAAGGAAGAGCAGCATGAGGAATGAGGTGGAGGACTTCACCGCTCAGGGGTCTTAGCTGGTGGGAACCAGTGCGCACTCTCCTGTGAGAAGGCACTCCTCTGGACCTGGACACTTCCATGAGGGTAAGCAAAACGCTCGAGAAATCATGAATGCTAAGACTCATTCCATACTAAAAATGATTTCAGACCCCGTCTTGCATTCTTGTCATGTTTCTCAGTGTACCTGAGAGGTGATTACCAACCAAGTTAACAGTTATTTGTTTCCTAGAGAAGTTGATAGCAGCCCAGAAAAGAGAGTCCCAGTGAAAGCCCATCTACTCATTATTTATAAAACCAAATGTTATCATTTATGGTTGGCAGCACATGAAATTCATTCTGGTCTCTCTCCTTCTCCCTTCTCATTTTATTTTTGGTATTTTACTTCCCAAAAGAAATCAATAAATTTGAAGCTAGCAGATGGATGCTAGCTTAGTTTATGACTAACTGATCTAAACTACATCACCTTCTCATCCAAACAAATTATTTCACTTGAAGTTGAAATGGATTTAATGCTGCCAATCCTCAGAGATATAGTAGAAACCCCATATCTTCATGTTCCAGCACATTGTGGGCCACTCCCTGCAAGCTGCAGCACTTAGCACCATTAACGCCTCTGAAGGAGACTTGTTGGGTGTGTTCCCAGGTGAGTCTCACACGGGTGGACCCAAGAGACAGCATACCCATTGCTCTCCTTCTCCAGAGCAGCTCTGCCAAGGTGGCTCTTCCTTACTGTCGACTTCTTTCAGCCTTACCAATGGATTTTACATGCTCAAATGTCCAGAAACTCTCTGAACCACGTATTTGGAGACTGGATGGCTCTAGACATACAGCAACTGCACTGACCTTTGAAATCTTTGCCTCACACCCTAAGAAATGGGTTAGTATCTGCTGCAGCCCACTCTGGGTCCTGGAGGCAGCCTGGGCAGTGCACAGAGAGCGAAGTACAGTGGTATTTGCTATTGGAGAAGAGGGAAGCAGCTCAGCATTTTGACCATCTTACTCTGCTACAAATCCATTCTCATAAGACCTAGTTTTCTGCCCTGAGCTTCCTGTCCCTCTGCAACTTTCTGTCCTGAGCTCCCAGTTTCTTCCTAATCCATTTCTTTGCCTTATCAACAAACTCCCTCTCTCCTGGGATGCTTCTGTCCTTCAAAAACCACTTTTTATGACTTCATCTCTTGCATTAATTACTATCCAGTGTGATCTCTGAAAAAATTCTAGTCATATTTTTACTTTGTTCCATTGTCTTGCTTGTCTTTTTACTCACTGTGTTGATCAACTAATTTGCAACAAGACTTCAAACTCATATACCTTTACTCGTAAATCTAGAAAATAAAATAGCCTATACGGTACAACTTCCCTCCTTTTCCAGAGCTCCTCCAGTGTCAGAAAAGATTCTTGGATGAACTTTGGGTGAAATATTTAGAATACAAAACATTGGGAAGGAACAATGGGCCTAAATCAGTGCCTCCAAAATCCTCAGTCTGGATGAAGTTGTCCTTAGTCTTCAACTCTGGGCACAGTCAGCAGATGAGCAAGAGTGTGATCCTGTCTGCATCCACATAAATCACTTGCCATAAAAGATCTCCTCTGTTCAACACTTGGATGAAATACAGATGCAACATATTGTTTCCACCCTGACCTCTGTCAGTCAGCTGTCACAAATAATTTTGTCATTACCCCAGGTCTCTGGTCCCAGTTTTCCTCCAATTCCAAGAAGCAATAACCCTGTCACTTTTTCTTCCTAGAGGCTCCACAGTACAAGAACTCTATAATACAGAAGTTTTGAAAAGAGAATTGTGTCGAGTGTCACAGCCATACAGGTCCATCTCCTCAGTGGGATCTTTCACCTGAATACCTCACCTCGGAACCACCCGACCCATGGCCAGTCGGGTGGAATCAATGGGCTGTGGGCACATCTGATTTCCACCTGCAGCGTTAGCTGATGTTCTGTACCTTTCCCAGAGCTGGCCTGCCGGAACCTAGGACCTCTCTTTTGGAGTTTTGTTGGGTCCTATTTATCTTTTTTGTTGGCTAAGAGACTGTCAAGATCAAAATAAATAAGGAAAAAGGATGGACCATGCCCCAGCTGGATGCAGGTCACTTACCCCGATGGCACCAGGCCAGCAGCACCTGCTCACCAGGCACAGATCTGGGCTCTGCGAACACAAAGCTCTCAGTCCCCGCCATCCCCGAGTCTCTCCTGGAAGCCCCTTGCCACCACTTAACCACCATTTAAGGTGTTTGTCTTCATGCAAACTGCATTTTCCTAAGGTACTTCAAGGGATCTTTTCATTTATCAGCCTCAGAGGACAGTTCCGCTGAACTAGGAATGACTGCTAAACTGAGATCTGGAGGAGAGATGAACCATCTCACCCGATTGTTCACGATCCCTGTCCTCCAGCAGCCCTGGGCTCAGTGGCTACGACAGCATGAATCGAATCCAGCCGGACTCCCTTGCGCTCCCGCAGTACATAGCCCGCTCCCGACACATGCTACCTTGGTGTCGGGTGCACATGTGTCTCCTGCCCTGCCCTTCAGATCCTGCAGCAAAGAGAGTGCATCTCTACAGGCCCGGCATACAGCAGGCTCCTGCCAAATGATAGTCAAATGCATCGATAATATCCATTTATTTAAATTAGTTGGACCGAGATTGCTAGGAGACAATGGCAAGCGCGAGGGCTTGGGAGACTGAGTCTGCCCTGTGTCCCTTTTCCAGCCCTGCAGTCACAATATGCAGGGCAGGCACCTTTTGTCCAGATAACAAGGGCCCCTCGCCTGAGCCTCTTCCTGGTCTGCGTCCAGGACAGCCAGCTGCAGCCCTGTTCTGAGCCTGTGGAACTGAACCAAAGGCAGGGACCCAGCATGCTGCAGGGGAACTCGCTCAGCAGAGAAAGGTGAACAGAGCCGCGGCTTCCCTGATGTGAAATCAGTGGGGAAATAGTAGAAAGGCTTCTGGGAGTGAGAGGCTCTTCTACTCGAACCACAAAACAAAAAGAAAGAAAGGAGAAGGGGGCAAAGGAAGGAGCGAGGGAGGCAAGAAAGGAAGGAGGGAGAAAAATAGAGGAAAGAGAGGGGGCGGGAAGGGAGGAGAGGAAAGGAGTAAAATGCCTTGAAATAGCATCTTCCCTTGGACATCAAATCGACCCGCTGGTAGCATTTCTAATCAAAATGTCCAAGGAAGAAAGATGAGTGGAATATCCGAAGAAGCACCCAGAGAGAACAGAGGAAGATGTTTGCTATGCTTCTCAGAGCTGAGGAAAGACAGAGGCCTGTGCCCGTCTGGAGGCTCTCAGACCTATTGCATAGATCACCTTGGTCCCCAGACGCGCCGTGGTAGGAGTCCTCAGGACACAGGTAGCCACAGGGCCCGAGCTGTGCAGGCTCGTCAGGGGGAGGTGGGGCCAGGAGCTGGGCTGCCTGCAGGGCTATCACTGGGTGTCTTGGACTTACAGAGTGATGCAAACAGCATATTCACAATAAGAGGTTAAATCACTCCATTTATTCGTTAGATCCCTATTTAGAAATTTAAATGAGCCATATTCAGCTTCATGCAGTCCTGCTCCCCATGAGAAAACCCTGAGCATGAAGAAGCTTTGTCGCTCTAAAACTTGGGGTCTTGGGCTGCAGGCATTTGTCACCGGAGAGGAAAGAAAGCACAGGAGAGTCCGCCCGCTGTCCAGCTGGTTCAACTGCCAGCCCCGAGCTTGGAGGAACAGCAAGTGTGACAGCGGGCTCCAGATAAGAGCAACCGTGTGCTGCCTCTGCTCTGTTTCCCCAAAGTCATCTGTAAAGTTTCCAAAGTTCTGATCTAAACACCACGGTCCCTGCCCGGGGAGCACGCAGCTCATGAGGCATAGCAGACACTCTGTGTGCAGTGCTGTCAGTTGTACCGTGAACAGGGGAAGAACTCCTCAAGCCCCATCAGACGAGCTCAGATCCTCTGGCCCCCTGCTTACAAGGGCATCATCATTTCAGGATTTGCAGCAGAGGTGGAAAAGCCTGCACACACAGCTCTGTAAGTGCCATCGGCCCCTCCGTGGGAAGAAGCCGCATCCTATAAGAAACTACAGAGGTCCGTGCGAGCAGCCCCTGACTGGGCCTCCCTGAATGCACAACTGGAGCGAGCAGCAGGCAAGGTACCAGGATGGGGCATGAGGTACACGGCCGTCCTGCGGCGCTCTCAGCCTGGGTGGCGAGGGATGGGCAAGCCAGATATGCAACAATGGCTCCTGTGAGGCCCAGTGAGAAGCAGCGGGAGAGCGTGAGTGGTCCATGGCGGTGGGATGGTTGTGTGGAGAGGCTGAGGTGCTCCAAGAAGACAGCATTTGTTTGAAAAACTGAACTGCGCATCAAAACGGCAGACAAAGGGAGGGAGGCATCAGGTGCGTGCCGCACAGGAAGCAAAGAGCACGGCACAGTGACACTGCGCAAGGGCTCAGGTCCGCAAGCACGGGAGGGAGTCATAGCAACGTAGCCCAGGGAGGCACAGCCCAGGGTGTGGAAGCCGCGCTGGGGGAACAAGACCCTGGAGAGGCACTCTCAGGAGGAAACGCACAGCCCTGAAGGCACCCTCTGACGCTGTGGTGTGTGTGCCTAGGCACTGGGCACTAACCCTCTAGTTCATTTGCAGCTCTTCTTAAGCAGCGCTCCCTTGCAGAAATTCTCTGTTCATCCTAAGTTACTCATCCCTTCATGTTCTCTCACAGGGCTACTCTCCCTTTTGGGGGGGCCTTGTCTCAGACTGGGCTGCCCTGCACTACCCAGAGATGGCACGACATGCAGTGCACAGCCTGCACAGCAGGGCACTGCGCCTTCGAGATTTCCTGGGTGACTGCAGGCACTGGGCTTCTTGTCGGGTCACCCACCCCCCAGCCCTCTCACTAGTCCAAGAACGTTGCTAAACCTCCCCACCCACCCCCGCACTCAAGTGACAGCCTGTGGTACACAGCAGCCACTCATTAATTTTGGACGAATACTGACAAACCCTCTGAAGCAACAGTGTCAGGGACCTGACGCTGAGGTTCAGAACCTATGAGGCCCGCCCACGTTCAGTGAGTCTCAGTTCAGCCCCAGTTCTCAGGGCTTGTGTTTCCCATTGCTCTAAGCTGTCTCCCAACCTCCTTGGGGTGACGTTTTGAAATCTGCCTGCCGGAGCACAGAGATGGGAACACACCTGGCTGATGGGGCTGATGCCAGGTCACCAAACAGGACCAGCTGGGCCGAGTGCCCAGGGTGGGGTCCACACATCCTGTGCAGGCGCCTGCCCTGTGGGAAGGAGACAGCAGGAGACTCGGGCAGGAGGTTCCACCTCTCCTCGTTTTCCCATCAGGACCCAATGGCTCCCTGCCAGGGCTCCCTGCCTTCCTGGTCCCTGTGTCTGCTGTGGCCTCTTGTCTCCTGGGCCACCTGCCCTGACTCCTCTGTGGGCTCCACAGCCAGGAGGACAGAAGGACTGGCTTTTGCTCTGGACCACAGAGCCCCAAGCCCCTGGGGTTACTCCCTCTTCTCAGGACTCTCGTCCTAGGTGAGCCTGTCACCGCTGTGAAGGTGACACTCATGACGCCGTCCTAGCTGCACGCTTCCGTGAACACGGGACTCATGCTGTGGCTTTATCAGCATATGGTAAGCAGTGTTTGCTTTTCTAAGTGGCCAACACAGACATTTTGCTCGTGAGCGGTGCTGAGCTGGGGAGGAGGCCTGGAGCAATACACATGACTGGAGTGCCTGGGCCCTGGCTGTGATTAGGCCCCGCCCCACCTGTCCCGGCCAGGGCTTTTACAGTGGAGGGAAGTCGGCCCTTGTGTGCCCCTGTGTAGTTCTGCTGTAACTGGTAAATTATACCTGACCAGAACGTTAGTGCGTGCTCAACCAGATTAAACTGTTAGTATATGCCCGTGTCAGGGAGCAAAGACAAAATTGTATGAAAGGGCACAACTACGCCTTTGGATACAAACCCACTGGGGCAGAGCTGGCAGGGATAAAGCTGCACCTGGGAAAAGGGCCCGGCACCCTCCCCTACACACAACCCTCTCAGGCAGCCCTCCAGAGGTGTGTTAGTTAGTGACAGGCACAGTGTGTTGGTGAGTCCGACAGCTCGTATCAGCCTGCAGAGTCTGGCAGGGGTTATGCAAATGCATGTTTTAAAAATAAAATGCAGAGGGGCTCAGCTTTGGAAGTCGGCAGCCCTGGGAGACACACATGGTCCCAACTGGAGTCCCACAGCAGCCCTCTCCTCCTGTGACAGCCCCGCAGGGTGGGAGGCAGTTGTCTCCAGGTGTGCGGAAGAGATGGGGACCTGCAGCTCGTTAGCTCCCTCGCCCTGCCAAGAGCCGCCCTGAGAGGCAGAGTGTGAAATCCATTGCTCTTTGTACTGAGACAGATGGGTGACTTCGTCCAAGTTTTATGCACTCCTGCAGTGAAGTCTTCTGGGAACGTATTGACTGGCACAGAATCCCTTGCACTTGTATTTTGGGTGGAGAAAGGGCTCCACTCTGCCTACACAAGCCAGGCAGCGTTTGTGTGAAGAGCAGGTTACCACGTCCCCGATTGCTGCAACTCTGGGAAGAAATTCCTTGCTTCATGTTTCCAGATGTCCTGTGCTGGGGGATGTAAGTAGGCAGTCATGTTAGCCCAGTCCAATTACTGCCAGAAAGTAACAGAAGGAAATTCAATGACGGACACAAGAGACTTGAGTTCCAGTGTCAGCACTGACAGTTTATTAATCATTGTCATACTGGGCTAGTTAAAATGGCAACAGCTTTATCACACTTGTCTGAACTGTGACAACAACATACATTCACGCCAAAGTTATTGAAGTCAAATGGGTAGAAGATCTTAGGGATCCAGGAAAGTTTATAAATCACTGGTATTCTCCGGCAGTCCCCATTCCCCTTGAGCTTGGATCCTGTGTGTCCTGACAGCTTTGCCAGATAGCACAGTGACCCTAACTGGCAGGGGAAGATGGGTTTAGAATGTGTGAAGATGGCCAGGTGTTGCCCAGGTGAGACCTTGCTGGTGCTGTAAAGCATCTGGATGTCTCCCCCAGAAAGGCAGGATGCATTGGAGGGTTCTGGAAAGGGAAGAGCCTCTACTCTGATGTAGGCACAAAAAGTTACCTGGGATACTTCAGTAGAACATACTGTGCCAATAGGAAGCCTAGAGGCTTTTGCACAAGGGCAAGCAGCAGCTGAGAATGGGCTGAGAGGAAGGTGGCTTTGGGATAGGTTTGGGAGGTGTGCTGATGCTTGCTGGTAGATTGTAGAAGGCATAAGGGAAAAGAAAAAACAATGCTGAAGTGGGGATGCTGGGGAAATGTGGTGGTTCCTCTTGACTGTCAACCTGATTCGAATGAGAGGCCTCTAGGAGATTAGTAAACCACACTTTGCATTGTGTCTGGGTATGCTCCTGAGGGTGTTTCCAGAAAACATATTGGCATGCAGGTCAGGACCCTGAATATAAGAGGTTCCATCTAAAGGCTACCTGTCACATATGGGCCCTGGAAGGAACTAAAGAAGAAAACTAGCCCACCAGTTCTTTTTCTTCTTCCTGGCTGCAATGAAGTGAGCAGCTCTCTTCCGCCACACCCCTAAGCCATGATGATTCTTCCTCACTGCAGATATAAAGGTCAAAGAGCCAGATGGCCATGAACTAAACCCTCTGAAACTATGAGCCAAAAATAAATCTTTCCTTCTTTAAGGTGATTGTCTCAGGCATTCTGCCATGGCAGAAAGGTGACTCACACAGGAAGAAATCCAACTGGGATGAGAGTTGGGAATCCAGTCTTAGCTTTGAAATGCCTAGGAGACAACCAACTGACATATCATGGTTATCATCACTCTTGTCCGTCACTGACAATTACTCTGAAAATGAAAATCATACTTTACCACTGGGGCCTGTGCAGCTAACCAACAGCAACAACAAAAACAAAAACAAGTTTGCAAGTTACAACTTATAAAGTCTACCAGAACTTCATTGAGGAAGGATGTTTTGATTTTGCAGTCAGAAACTCAAATGACAACTTACTTCATTAAATAGAAAAGTCTGCTGAAATGGAAAATCTAAGAAAAAATTCCTGCATTTGATGGATCCAAGTGCTCAAATGAGAACTCAGAAATCTGCCTCTCAGTTAAGCAGTCAATGTCTCAGCTGCATTCTTAGGCACAGAGGAACAGAAAAACATCCTGAGGAACAGAAAAACTGACAGGATCAATTCTAATTTTGTTCCTGCCAGCCTAGGAAACCAGAGGGGACAGGGTACTTTTCACATAGTTGTCCACAAGAAGACATGGATCAGCTTATAGAAGTAACTGAAGTTTTAACAGCAGGAAAAAAGCATTGTTTCATATAACTCTGCCAAAATGACAAAACTTGTTATTTATCTAACAACACACAATAATTAAGAAGAAATCATTTTTTTCTCAAGAAAATTAATTGTTATTGCTACACACTAAAATTGACTCCATTAAAGTAAATAATCAGGTGTAAAATTATGATTAAAAAATACTGAACACACGTTGTATATCTCTCACATCCCTGAGTGGATACCATTCTAAATCCTGAAGCCAGGAAAATAAAAACAAAACCTGTGCCTGCTTTAAGAATTTTTAACATTAATAAAATCAAAATGAAATCCACAGTTGACTGGGAATTATCTGCCCTGGGTGTTCCTTCCTGTAGGAACTCACTTTCCTGATATTCTAAGCGCTTCCCAAATCCAGCGGCTGTGGGTTATCCCAGGCTGCCCCACCTGGAAAACATTCAGGCCGCTCCGCTCCGCGGTCCAGCAAAGACCAGGCTGTGTTTGACCTCCACGGAAACCTCCCCCGCAGCCAGGCTGAGACCCGTGGAGATGTCACTCGCACCTCGCTCTCTTTAGCTCCAGAGTCCAGGCTTCGCCCAGTGTCCTGGCTGCTTCCTCCCCAGGGCAGCTGCCTCCTCCGTGCGTCGGAATGGTCTGTGAGACAGCTCACCTGGGCTGGCACCAGGGGCAGAAGGAACGTCCTGCGGAGGCAGCTTGGGTCTCAAGCCCCCAAGGGGACCGTTCCAAGGCAGCGGCTGTTGTTTGTCAGGGGCAGGGAGCACGCGTTGAGGTTCCATGGCGATGTTTCCGACGCGCTTCCGGCGGGAGGGGAGAGGACCCCGCATCTTTCACAGAAATCCCAAGCTCTTTTTCCTTTTCCCTCCTGTGAGTACATCTGCTTCCTTTAATAAGAAGCTGCTTTTGTACCTGCAGCTGCTTCGTTCTCAGCCCCTGAATGGGAATTTTCTCCGGGAAGTTTCCCGTCTCACAATGATTCTGAGTACCCGGCATGGGTCACCGTCGCTTCTATTTTCTCAGAAACCGAGTTTTCCCTTTCGGCAGACACGGTGTACATGGTAAAAGTAGAGTGACGAGTTGAAGAACAGAGCTTGTACGCGTGACAGACAAGGCCGGGAGAGACCGACGGCGGGAGGGCGAAACCCAAGAAAGGCCCACGCTGGATTCTCTGAAGGGCGGAGCCCAGACAGGTCCCTCGAGCTGTCCGAAGGGTCCAGATCCCACCCCCCAGAGAAACACAGAAATAAAACGTCACACTTGGGGAGGGGGAGGCAAATACAGAAAATGTGCAACTTCTGATCACCATTGAAATACAAATTTAAAATAGGTGATTCGCACATGCAAACTAAACATGAGGGCTGGGGATTTAGCTCGGGGGAGCCGCCGGCTGCCTCGCAAGCACAAAGACCCAAGTTCGATCTCCGGTAAAAAAAAAAAAAAAAACTAAACTTGAGGTCCAGCGCCAGTGTGACTAAAAAACCCTGCTACAATGCGAAGGGATGCAGCTCCTGTCAAGGTGCAACTGTTGAAACTTTAAGAGTTTATCCTAAGTCTCTGCATTCGTATGCTCAGTACGGAGTTATTTTAATGGTAATAATAAAAGTAACTGGACAATAGCTCACATAATTTTGACTTTATTTTTCTTGTCATTGAAATTACGGAAGGAAAAGCTTTATTAAATTAGGAAAAAGAAAACTCTTCTGTGATTTTGACCGCACAGGTATGCGGCCTTAAAGGGTAACGATGGAGGAAGTCACTGAACTGCCACTAGAGGGCGTGCTGGACAAGAGTGGAGTTTAAGTATGGATGTGCAGAATGTACTGGTAGTTTAGGGTCCCCCAAAGAGGAGACAAGTGGGGTATAATAGCACATACTTGTAATCCCAGGACTCTGGGAGGCTGAGGCAGGAGAACTGCAGGTTCAAGCTCAGCCTGGGAAACTTAATAACTTAGCCAGGATCTGGGATGTGTTCAGAGCAATCTTGGATTTAATCCCTAGTGCCTTCAAAAAAGAAGCAGCAGAAAATCAAAACAGCAATAGTAGCTACAGAAATGAAACGTCCCCAGGAAATGTCCACCCTCAGAGAATAACTTAATAATTGCCACGGGTAACGCTCCAAGGACAATAAGTGTGTTTTACAGCCCTTCTCACCCTGGCTCCCCAGAACCCTTCACAGACTGAGCCGTGGTAGCCAGCTGTGATCTGCCCTACTCCGTCAGTGGTGGTTTATTTTTTCATTCAGTTAGTTGTTTTTTTGTTTTTTAATGCCACCTTTCGTGCAAGTAAGGACAGTGATCTTGTGGGACATTCAGATAGGAGCTGAGAGGGCTCTGCTAAGCTACGTGGGCTTTTCCACAAATAGCCACTGGGAACTCTGTGTCATTGAGACAAGGATTAGCATGCTCAGGACACATGCAAGGAGCCTTGGGTGAAACAAGGCAAAGGAGAGGGACCTGGCCAGGGTATAGGGAGAAGACCTGACATTGCACAAATGAGTTGGGGTCTTAAATCACTGAAATATACAAAGAGGGTAAACACTGGTGCATGTAAACTGCATTTGAACACCAACACCACCTCTGACAATCATCAGAGCTGAGCCAAGACTTCGCTCTCCACTTTTCTTTCCTCTTCTATAAAAATACAGGATCTGAGGATTAGAAACAATGCATGCAAGGCATTATGAGGCCATGCACTGCCCAGTAGCTGCTCGCTCTCATGGTCTTGGTTGATGATAACGTAAAGGAAGAGCCACCATGCACACAGGGGAGGCAGCTGCAGTGCCCTGCACTCTGCGTGTACCGAGAGGTGGGTTCTCTTGGGGAGGGGCTGAGCAGAAACCAGATCTCACTGCCAATCCCTTCCGCCCTGCAGCTCACCAACCAAAGCCACACTCTGCCTAAATGGCAGCTCATCAACTTACATAGATGTGAGCAGAAGTAATCAGCCACCGGCCACTGGGCAGTGCTTGGGCTGCTGGCCTGACACACACCATTTCCAATTCTCAGATCCTGTGTTTTGTAGAGGAGGGAAGGAAAGCAGACAGATGTCTTGTCTGACTCTGATGATTAACAACTGTGTGTGGCTCCCACATCTCTACTCTGTAGACCTCAGATCACTGGCTCCTACTTCCATTTAGTTAAGAATTTGGTGAAGAAGAGAAAAGTGTTGTCAGCCAGTCCTTCTCAGAAAACTACCAACATGCAAGCTCTGTCCAGGAGCCTGGCACCCACTCATGCTGATTATTCATAGCCTCAAAATAGCTGGACATGTGTGGACCAGAGGTGGGAAACAGCTATCAAAAGCAAGGATGGTTTCTCTGTAATCCCAAACTTATCAAGAAATAATGTGTAAGTATTTTGTTAACTTAATGTGTTGGTAAAATTGATGGTGACTGATCTGAAGCCAGTTTTCACATTCTTATGTAAACTCTTGGATGTACAAGTGCTTGCTTTTTAAGCTGCTGATTTAACAAATGCTTCTTAGGTCTGTGTTAGCTTCAGGTTAGAGGCCGGAATCTGACAGGGTTCGGTTGTTGGGACACGACGACAGAGAGAAAAGTGCTTCTCAATGTCACACTGGCAGCAGAGCATGATGCTGAAAAGGGTAAGACAGCTGCAGTGCCAGACCATTTATTTCATGTGGACCAAATTAAATAGCTGCTAGCAAGAAGATTTTCCAAAGGGCTTCTGGTAAATATTAATGAATAATTCTGACTTTCATTCTTTTCATATATAGAATTTATAGAGGCATATACTTATTGAATAAATAAATAGATGTTACTGAAAGACAACAAATTGTATCACAAAAGGGCTAGTGGCATAAAACTTTGTATAAAATGCAACATAGGAAGCATAACAAGCACACAGATTACAAGACAGCACTGGCCCCCTCTGTGGCACCGCACAGCCCCCTGAGAGTGGACTGCTACACTTCATGTAGATAGGCTTTAGGAAGCAAGTGTGATCATCTCCGATGAGACGACAGAAACTGAGCTAAACAGATCATTCTCTGTCGGGGGTCTTTGGCCCAGCACTGCGAGCTGATACAGGCCCGGATCCAGCGCCGCACTAGGCCGTGTTTTCCAAACTCATTGGATCACGGAGCATATTGCACCGAAGGGCAGACTCGGAGCCAGGATGTGGCAGGCGACACGCTGGGAAGCCACACTGTAAACGATGCCGAGGTCACAGCTCTGCCCGGAGCAAGCTCGAGTCAGAGTGGATGAAGAAGCCTACACCCAGGCTGCGGCCATGAGAAGAGGACGCCACACACATCCTGAGAGACTCGGCGACGCTGATGCAACCCTTCAGGGGAGGGCTCGATGATTTCTCCGTACGGACTCGGTTTTCTTTATGAAACTGCCATGGACTCTCTCTGCCAGGCACCTCGCTCATGGAGAAAACTGTTCTCCCCGTTGTTTCCGAAACTGCCGTCTTCAGAACAATGTTTTCCTGACAATTTTAAGACCCGCGCACTAGGCCACTAGCCCCTGTGGAAAGGCGATGATGTCCTCTTGGTGACGCAGGACCTCTAAGGAGTCGCTGTGCAGAAGTGTGAAGCCACCGACCGATGACGCTGGGCCTTCCGCCGTGGCCATGGAGACTCTCTTCTACTGATGGGCGGAACCTTTAGCGCCTCTTTTCCAGGAGGCTATCAGAACAAGAGGAAAAGTGCAGTCCATTTTGCCAGTGTGAGTTATCCTGGAGAGAGGGAAGGGCAGACACCCATGAGAATCTCCATGCGTGTCTGGTCACCGTTCCAAGTGTTGAACAAATTCTATTTTTTTTTTCACATTTATACTAAGATTTCTCTTTTCAAATACTGGCATCACATTTGAGTTTGAAAAACATCTATTTATTAAACTTATTTTCAAAAGAATATTCATGAGATAACCTCACAGAGAGACTTTAAGTGTATATTATGGCCATTTGCCTCTACTTCAGAGCTGCGATAACTTGATCCATCAGGAGTTTGAAAATATACATTTGAAATGTCTCTAACTACTTGAATTCCTTCCATTTCTATGCAGCTGCCAGCTCTGCTTTTATCGATTAGGTTAGGAGCGGAAAAGGGGAGAGAAAATTAGGATTTAGGCATGGAGGAATCAATGGTACTTACATAGTCTTTGTTAGATAAGAAAGATGACTTTTCCATTCAAAGCTAGATTTCTAATAATTTTATAGATATCACAGGAGTATTGTTTAAGATTTGTACTGGGAGTGTGTAAACAAAATAATATTATGATATTATAATAGTATAATGATGAGACTCACAATTTCTGGTTATGTTTAACAGACACGTAACCCATACAAACACACATTCACAAATTCCAACACACACATCCAAAGACACAAAACCCTTTGAAAAATGTTGATTTTTATATTTTCCGCTATAGCTGAGATACATGTTTTCTTAAATAGCTGAATGCCAATATCTAGATTAAATATTAAAACCTTGGAAAAATTTTTTCTCAAACCAATCAATCTACAATCCATAATTTTACAGTTTGCTCCTTTTATGTAACTAGAGCATGTTGTTGTGGAAAAGCAGAGGAGGAAAAAGGAAATAAGTTTTGCCTGAAGTTTTGCTAGGATACCAAGTTACCACATTCTCCAGAAAGCCCACTGAAAATCAGTGCTCTCGCCCTGGTCTAGGACAGGAAGCGTATGCAGCTGCTGTGCATACATCGGGATCTTGTGTCATCAGACAGATCAGGTACTTCAAAGCTGCTTACACCACTGGCAAGCAGATCCTGTTCTGCTATTCCAAATGCAAAGTCAATATAAAATTGTGGCAGACTTTAGCCTCAGCATCAGAGATCACTGCAGTCTCCACTGCAGTCCAAATCCTTCAACCTGCAGTCTCACTAGGAGATTTTGCAATTTCGACTTCAACCAATGAGTGGCATCCTGTGGCCCGCAATTATGCAGAAGAAAAATCAGCTAGAGAAACACAGGTTTTTGTTTTTGTTTGTGTTTTTTCTGCTCAGTTACTTTGCCTGATAAGCAAAATTTTTGAAACATTGCAAAAAAGAGTTTTTTCCAAGGCTTGCCTTCAACTTTATATCTTTCAGGAAGCTACTGCCTCCTTTCCAAAGCATCATTTCCCCAAAATTCTTATGTCTTTTTCCCCAAACCTCATTTTTCACTTAGTGTCTTATTCTTAACAAGTTCATGGGTATTAATGGTGCCTTCCCACCTTCACAAGACATTCAAAGTCTCACTGTCATAATCTCAGCCTGAGTCTTTTACACTCCCCACACACAGCCTTGGAATTGTGAGTCCTCTGCTGCTTTCTGGTTGATTCTGTACACTCAAATACCTACCAGCAAGGAGGCCCCCCACCTGCTCTCCCCACACTCCTGGATGCACGCTAGCCCTGCAGGGATTTCCCATTGACTGAATGGACCAGAATCAGATCTTGGGGCATAAATGATGTCAGTTTTATTTGTTGCACAGGTCATATGGTTGGCTGCAAATGCTTAGAGATATGCATAAGTGCATGTACACACACACATGCACTTTGGCACATGTCATTTCTAATGTTCAGGGAGTGTGCCCACCTTTTGTAACCGGGCTCCAGTCTTCATTTCAAAAGAAAACATCTCAGAAAATATATAAAACCAAGGCTGCATCTCCCCTCGAAAACCATCTGTTGTTGGAAACTTATTCACATCTCCCCATTTGTGCTCATGGTGTCACCAACTGCAGCCTGGCCGCCCAGCCCTTCTGACCTCGTAGGCTCCTGCAGCCACAAACCTCACCATTTCTTCTGTCTGTTGGTAACTGAAGAGAGATTTTCCACTGTCTCGAAATTGTTAATGCGAGGAGCCAAAAGTCATCTGACCGGTAGTGCTTGGGTTCCGAAGAAACAATCAAACTGACCCGGCAGACTAGGAATCGGAGACCCACACGTTACTCATCACCAGAACCATCGGCTTCTCTGATCCCTTTTCTTGGCTGCTCGAAGGACCTGTGATGACGCAGCAAAGGATGAGAGAGGGAAGGAGAAGGCGAGTCTCAGACAAGCTGGCCCCCGCAGGCTGGAGCCGGCTCGCCCGCTGCAGGCAGCGCCCTGCCGTAACATCATTCACTCCTCCGTACGCAGCAGGCGTTGCTCCAGCGCCGCACATACAGCAACTCACGCGGCCCTCACAAGGCGTCTGGGAAGAAGGCAAGGCGGCGTTTCAGGGAAACGGAGCATCGAAAATGAAACACTTGCCAAACGTGCTCCACAGAGGTGAGACGTGGACTCGGGCCACTGGCTGCTGGCCTGCCCCTCACCCCTGCGCTGTAGGCAGAAAGGAAGAGGATCCTTGGGATCTGGCAAGGAGAAAGGAGCCAGTGATTCCCATGCCGATACAGTTCTACAACACTCACCGTGAAGTGAGACAGCAGATGATGCGATTTAATATTCCTAATGCTTTTCCACCAAGACCAAGATCCTTACAAGGCATTCTTGGAAAAGAACGACACTTTACTCCAGTTGAACAGCAGAAATGCTTATCTGCATAGGAAGAATGTCCCTGGCCGGCCGTGTTGGAGGCCTCTCCTCTGACCGGCCAGCACACCAGGACAGGAAGTTAAAATCAGGAAGCCCAGCCCCTCTCTGAGGCTTGCTGTCTTCCACCCACCCACAGGAACTTCAGCTACCCTAGTAGGGATGGGCTGCCGACCAACCCAGACTGGCACCCAGACTCCTCATGTGTGCACAACTGCAAGTCAATGCCCAGCTGAAATAGCAGACATGGCAGGCTCTTTCTCCACACATACGGCATCAGAATCTACCTAGGAGTCCATGTGAGATGACATTCGGTCATCACTAAAACATCTCTCTCCTCCTCTCAGCCCACAGCCAAGACATCATCAAATGGTGTCAATTTAATCTCCTAGCCACCTCTTCAGTTCTTGCTCTTTCTCTTCCCTGGCCACTGCGCTTCTGCAGGTTGTCACCCGACCCCACTCATGTACAGCAGCACTTTTGTCAGTTTCCCCTTCAACTCAGCCCCTCCCCACATCCCTCTACTCAGCATCAGGTGACCTTTTTAAGATGCAAATCTGTCATCTTACTCCAGGTAGGAAATACCCAAAATGGCTCTCCAAGACCTTTTGTGGGACAAATAAAAATAAAGATGCATTAGCATAATGTGTTTGTTCCTTAGTTTTTTTAAAGTACAGTTTTCAAAACACTTTCAGTTCAACTTTCCCATTTAATCATCCCAAGAAAACCTCAGCACCCAGCAAACCCTTGAGCCTCTCCGCATACCCTTCTCTCTTGCTCCAAGTGCACTAAGCTAATTCCCATTTCCATATTTAACCTGTTATGATTTATTTCCATGATGTCTCCCAAAATGCTCATGTGCTCAGAACAGGGTGTTTGGAAGGAGACTGAATCATGGAGCTGTTCTATTTGTCCCAGCTGAATGTGCTATCAGGAAAAGGGTCTGGTGGGATGTGGGTGCTCTCTGGGTGTGTGACATGGAAGGGAATATTTTGGCTCTTCTCTCTGCTCTTTGCTTCCTTCCATCATACGTGAGCAACTTTCCTCTACCAGATACTTTCTTCACGATTTAAAACCAGCCTACTAAGGACAAGAGGTCAAAATCCATAGACATAATAAATTTCTCTCCTTCAATTAGTGAGTGTGGATATTTTGTGTCAGCAAACAGAAAGTGACAAAGAAACATTTTGGCAGCAGAAATGTGGGATTGTTGCTGTGATGCTATCTGACCTTGTGGTTTAAGAAGACTTTGCAGCTAGTCTACAGGAGAAGTCTGGAAGGTTTTGGAGATGTTGGTGGGAGAAGCAGCCCAAGAATGGTGGCAGTCAAGCTTGATAGGAGATTCTGGTCAGAACTCAGGAAGACCAGACTGCTCATAGAAAGGTGGAGGGTAAACATCCAGATCAGGAGATTTCAGTTGGGAACAAGAACTTATTGGCAGTTGGACCAAAGGCCATATGTGTTATTCTCTAGCAAAGAATTTGTCCACATTTTGCCAGTGTTGCAAGACTTTACAGAAGACTGAAATTAGGGTCAGAGGACTAATTAACTTGACAAAGGAAATTTCAAGGCAGCCCAGTGTCCAGGTTACAGCATGGATACTTCTGGAAGCCTTTAGCCAGATCTAAAGTGAGAATCAGTGATTTGTCCAATGAGTTTGAAAGTTTGGAGTTTTGCCAGAAAGAAAGCACCTGCAAAGAGGGGCAAAGAGGAACATGATTGTTGACAAAATTAGCATTATAAAGAAGTCAAGTAGTTTGCTTCAGGACAATAGGAAATATGCCTTGACGGCATCGCAGGAGTAAGCAAGGCACTACCCTTCACTGACTCAAGGGGATGCAAAGGAGTAAAGGGAAAAATCCTTTGAAAGACTGCTTTGAGAAGAGAGCCCCAGGGTGCCGTTCTGGAGAAGGGCTGCCTAGGGAATTGGTTTCCTGGGATTCATTTCACAGTACTCAGCCATCCAGGAATTCAGAGGCCTGTGTAGCTGGGACAGGAGGGGCCCAGCTCCTGGTCGAGTTGGTGGAGGACTATGACATCACCCATGTGGCGCAGGTTTTACAGGAGTGCAGAATGCATGCATTGAGGGATTAAAGAGGTTTCCACTTAGATTCCAAAGGAATGCCTAAGAGACCAGGCAGTGCATCTCTGAGAGACTGTGCATGAAGCAGAACGTGCAGTGGAGGCCACGGGAAGTTGGTGATGCCAGAAGCATGGAACATCTCCCAAGAAAAGCCTTGGGAAGTAAGCGAAGCCACCCCGAGAGAGAGTCTATGGGGCTGCAAGCAGCAGAGCGCTGGGAGCAGGGTTCCCAAGCCCGCTGGAGTTTGCCTCTCATCGCCACTTGCCCTGGTGCTGAAGATGGAACTATGGGATCTAAAATTTGCTCTGCTGGATTTAGGTCCTGTTTTGATCTCATTCCCTTCTATCCCCTATTTTTTCCCTTCGTGAATGACCATGTTTACCCTGTGCAGTGTTAAATTGCTTTTTCACTTGTACATGGGCTCAAAGCTAATAATTTGCCTTGAATCTCGAGGAGAATTTGGGCTTAGACTTTTCAGCAATGCTAGAACTGTTAACATGTTTGCAACTCTTAGAGATGGACTAAACCGCATTTTGTATAAAGTGTTGAAAATGAGTCTTTGGAGCTGGGGCAGAAAATTATGTTTGAGATCTAGAATATTCCCCAAAAGGCTCATGTGTTCAAGATGAGGTTTTTGAAAGGTGATTGAAGCATGTGGGTCCTGTACTCATCAGAGCTGAATGTGCTCTTAGAAAACGGGGTCTGCTCAGAAGTGGAGGGTCCCTGAGGGTGTGACTTGGAAGGGTACCTCTCCTTCCTGAGCTCGTCCCTTTACCCTCTCCTTCTACCATGCCCTTCCTGCCTTTCAGCAAGCTGACTGTGGACTGATTCTCCTAAAACTGTGAGCCAAACTATCCCTCATCCTTTAAGTTTTGTTATCAGTTTCATTCTCTCTCAGTGATAAGAAAGTGACTAAGACACACTCTGTTCTTTATATATGTTCCTTTGCATCACTACTATTTTAATCTTAAGTCCCTTTTTCTATATCCTACATTTTATAAAAATGCTAATTGCTTTTCTTCCTTATCTCTTCCTTTATCCATTATTTATATCAGCACCTAGCAGTAGTAAGCCCCGTTTATTTTATTCTAGTTGCTCTAATTTTATGCCCAGAGCTTGGAAAGTATGACATGTGATGAAAGTTAAATATCACTCACTACCTGTTTTTATAAATAATGTTTTATTGGAGCACAGCCATTTACTGTCTTCTATGGCTGCTTTGACTCTACATTGACAGCGTTGAATAGTTGTAACAGAAATATCACCCTAAAAGACTAACCCATTTAATGTCTGGCTCTTTACAGAAAATATTTGATGGTCCCTGATCTTCTTCCTGTATAAGGTCAACCAGCTATCCTGAGGAACATCAAGACTGAACCTATGGAGTCTTCCTGCAACCACATGACCCCACTCTGGTACCAGGAGAGGAGCCTAACAAGCAGATCATTCCACGAGATGGTGCTATATTTCTTTTTTGAGGCTGGGCTGCCACAGTGGTCTTGAGACACTGATGTTAGGTGACTCTTATGCATCCCAGGCAAGGATGAGTTCAACATTCCAACCTACCAGTAGTTCTCCCTTTGGCGTGAGGCAAGTGTACTGGTCCAGTGCCTGTCACATAGCTGTGCTTCACCATGTGCTTGCTGTCACCTACAACAACAGGAGAAGTGTGGGTGACAGTGAGCACCACTTGCCTACTTCCAACTACTCTACTCTCTGGACCCAGTAGTAGAGAAACACCCCACCTTCTCGACAGACTCCTTACTGCGTGCCAGGCAGTCCTGTGTGAGTGACTATGCTCATTTCTTCTGGAGGTCTCCAAACTATTGCTCCATAATGTCAACTTGCTCTTCAACCAATATCCCTTCTTGCAGGTGATCAAAGTAGACAAATCATGCTATGTACTGGCTGGTCCTAGTTAGCCTCCCAAGCCGGGCAGGATGAGGGTAGTAATTCCTTGAATGAATGGACTCTTTCCTCGCTTTGCTCACTGTCCCCTTACCTACCCTTTCCATTGGTGCAATATATATAAGACAAGGGCAGGGCTATCACCGAAAGACATCACATTCTAAGAAGGCAGCAATGAATACATGGTTGGAACATGTGTCCCCTTACATTTATGTTAAAAATTTCGAAGAGCAAATTTAACGTGACCAGAAAACAAAGTATTGTTTACATTGTCTTGCATTCCCTGAAACAGATTTGCAATCGTGATCTGCATCGCCATCACAGAGTAACAGCCTGAGAGTCCCCTAGAGCCAGTGCTGAAGGACAGCACAACAGAAGGGAAGTGGAGTCCTCCGTAATTGTAGATTCGCCCTTAAACAACGGTGTCAGACAAGTGCAGAGATAGATGTTTTGTGTGGTTTAAATACAGCAGGCTCTGAAAAACCATATCACAGTGACTAACGGTAGCGCTGCTGTGTTTCTCATGTGAGTATTTCGTGGCCTCGAGACATGAACTTAGCCTGTGATGGCACATTTGATAGGAGCTGGCAGAGCTACCTGTGGGGCTGAAATAGAAAGCACAGTGACTGGATACAGAGGGGGATCTTCGTGTGCACTGCGTGGACAATAATAAAATACCCAAGTACCCCTTTTTACTCATACTCTGATATTCTCATGAATAAATCATGCTAGCATGAGTCTAATAACTGTTTATGGTTTCCCAAACTGCTTACAGTTTCCCAAAATAAAACAAATTTTATTTCCAGACCTGGGAATACAGATCTAGCACAAGCTCAAATCATTCCTTTATGGTCAGTATCATTTCTTTCCTACATGAAGTGTTTTTAAAAATTGAAAAGTCAGCAAGGCAATCACAGAGCCACATCAAATCCACCGAGTTCTCTGGCTGGGGTCATCTGCATTTAGCAATCATGGGTCGAATGCAGGACTGAAGCCCTGGCAAGGGCCTAGCGTCAGCAGCACGCAGGTAATTCTGGTCCCTTCGTTTACTAGCTGAGCTGTATTGAACAATCTCTTCTCACTGAATGAGTTTCTTCAGGTATAAATTTCAGAACACTAATAATTTCCATGTAGACAGACATTGGTGTTAAAAGGTCATACATAGAAAGGACCGAGCCAACTAGGCTGTTAGTAATAACTATAGATACGAAGGACCTAGTGTTTTAGTTTATTTATTCTTTAACAGACTCTAAAATAGCTCTTCCTATGTGCCAGGCCCTGCTCCAAATGCATCAGGAATGTTACTCAATAATGTGGTATATCTTTCCCGTGTGTCTTACTAAGACTGGAACCCAGCACCTAACACATGCTAGGTAAGTGCTCCACCACTGACCTACGACACTAGCCACCCCTTTCAAAATTTTATTTTGGCCCAACTTGCAGTCTTCAGGCCTTGGCCTCCCACGTACCCGGGATTACAGATGTTACCACTGCTTCTGGCCTGTGTCTCACTTTGGGGCCCACAGACCTGCAGTGATTGACTTGAAAATACTGCCAGGACCCAAACTCGGGTCAGTAGGATCTAAATCACTGAGCTCTCCAGCCTCTCAGGAAAGGTAAGTATTATTATCACTCAATAAGTGGTAGCATGTTACTGTTATTATTATTATAGATGAGAAAATTGAAGTCTAGAGGCACCAAAATAGAAGCAAAGCTAAAAATAAATCCTGCGCCTAATGCTTCCCAGTAAATTGCCCTATCCACTGTGCTGCACCATTTCCTACTGAGAGGACAGTTATGTAAGACATAGTAGGATTGGTATCTTCTGCTGAGTGAAATCTCTCAGGCAGTATTTCAGGTGCTATTATCGCGGAGAAAAGACTTCTTTCCCATAACACACTCCAATTATATCAAGCAGAAAGAGGAAGCAGTGAACCTGTTCCTGTCTCCAGATAGAATTGAGAAACGCTCCCCAAGCGCTCACGAGTTTGGAAGCCACTGGGTCAGCCGTCTTGAAAGGCATGTTAGGAAGCACACTGGAACGCCTGTGGGGGCCAAGGACTGAGGAACGAACCGCAGGAAGCTCTGCCACGCTGGACTGACATCGGTGTCCGTTCTGAGACCTCAGGAAGTTGGCTGCCTTCACGAGACTGAGCGGGAACAATCACAGGTGCGAGGCAGAATCCCAGGGGCAGCCTCAGCCTCCGCATTCCCCCACAGAGTCACCTCTTCCTCCTCCGGACTCATTTCCACCACGGAATAAGTCGGGAGCCAGGGAACTTTCAGTAAAGAGCCAGACACTGGCTGACATGTGCAGTCTCGGTCTGAGCTACTCAGCCTGCTGTTGTAGCAAAAGCTGCCAGAGACTGCGGTGGGGCAGGCGTGGATGTGTCCCAGGAAGCCAGCCTAGAAAGCAGGCAAGGGGCTAGATGGCGCCCGGAGGCTACCATCTGACGTCCTGGGGTGCATCCTTCTCCAGCATGGACTCTTCCATGAGGCCCTGCATCTTCTCCACGCTCTGCACCCCACTGCGTGCCAGGCCCCAGCTCTTACCTGCCCTGCAGTCGCCAGCAACACTGGCTGCTCTGCGTACCCCTGCTCAGGTTGGGGACTCTGCTCACTACTGGTCCATCCTCTTCATTCAGCAGCTGGGAGCCTGACCTATGGGCTTTACACCTCCCGGGTCTCCTCGGACCCTCAGCCTCCTGTCTTCCTCCTTACATTAGCTTCTCCAGTGTTAGCACAGCCCTAAGTCTGCATCACCGCCAGGGGAGCCATGAGGGCCTAGTGAGGGCTCAACTGACTGGCATCAACTGAGATGTGCATGAAGAAAAGGGACGTAGACCTGAGTAACCACTTTATACCAATCACATATTAAAGATATGTGTGTGTGTGTTACATAAAATGTAATATTATTATCACTTATGTGTCTTAATATGTTGTAGAAAATTCAGGGTTTTTTTTGGTACCAAGATTGAACTTGGGTCCTTGCACTTATGAGGCAGACTGCAGAACTACTGAGCTAAATCCCCAGCCCGGTTGTAGAAAATTTTAAAATACAGTCACCCCCCCATTTTTCCAGAGAGCCTACAGTGGACCCTCAAGTTACCACTAGTTTCACATACAAACAACTTAGGTTGCATTTGGAATACACTAGAAAAAATATTTATGTTTCTGGTTAATTACACATACTATAAAATCCCTTTTTTATTTTGAAAAGGTTACTTAAGGGGTGCTTTTGGAGGGTGGGAATGCCTTATGGGTATTTCCAGTATTTCTTATGGGAAAAGTAGTCTTAACTTACAACCAACTTGAGTTACCACCAGTCCTCAGGAACAAATTGAGTTTTTAAACCAGGGTGCACTTGTATGTGTCAAGGCACTCAGTTCCTGAAGCCCCAGATAGTGCTACATCTTTCAATCCTATTTTTTCTTCTACCTACATACCTAAGTGTCTTAGCTGCCCTCATTGTCACTGGGCTCAAACACCCAACCCCACAGCTCACAGGAGGAGAAGTTCATTTGGGCCAGGTTTTTAGAGGCTTGGTCATAGCTGGCTGGCTCCAGAAAAAAACAGCATGGTTGGGGGACACAGTGGAGGGGAGCAGCTCACACCATGGGGCAGGATGCAGGGAGGAGCGGGGTCACCCCCATGACTGCATCTAGCCGGCCCCTCCAGTCAGCCTGAGTGCAGCAGTGGGTCGGTCCAGCCACGAGGGCAGCACCTGTGTTCCACCACCTTCCAGAAGCACCACCTCCAAACACGGGCTTTGGAGACACCCTAGATCTAAGCCACAGCACTAAAACAACAGTTAATCTAAAAGTCAGCATGGTAAGAGATCTGCAACAATAACTAAAAATAAATTCGAATAATTGCAATAATACGCAGTAAAAGTTGTGTAAGTTATTGCCCTCACTCAGGAATATCACTTCAGAGAATTTTCCCTCTCTAAATACCTGGTGTCCTGTACAGATGCAATAGTCCACAGCTGACTAAAAGCATGGACCGCACTTTCCTAGATACCACTCTCTCTTCCAGTCTATCGGCAACATCAAGCCTTCTGGGTCAGAACCTCAGAGTCCTCTCTCATTCTTCGGTAGTCACTCAGCAGCCTCACAACTACAAAGCAAGCCAAGCAGCCACCATCTGCACTCCTCCACTCTGAAGAGAATAAAGTGTAGAGAATAAAATACCCTGAGCCACCTCAAGTTCCTGGCTTGACCTTGTGCTGGATTTCCAGTGCAGCTGGCCTTTCCTCTCTCTGACCTCACACCAGGGTCCAGCTTTGTCTGTAGGCTGTCCCGAGCCCCTGTCCAGCTGAGAGAGACTCTGTCCCCCCGCCCCCCGTGCCTGCTGGCAGGGGTCCTCCTTGGCTGTGAACCACCATTCTCCACTCCAGCAGGGGTGCAGCCAGTCAGCCCGGCCCCTCCCAGCCCCCTCCAGCTGCCTTTTTGAATGAGGGAGCAGGCACTCCGGGTGCCCAAGACTGGGAGGAAAGGGATCAGGGCCCCCTATTTACCCAACACACTTCTCCACTGAAGCAGGCCTGCAGCCACCACACACACTAGCACTGCACCCAGCCATGTCTGCAGCTGAGTGCAGGAGAGCTCCCTTCTGCATATTACACCCTAAGCTGCAGCACAGGCCCTGTTAATAAAATAAAGATGCGCTTTGCTGTTCCTGTACGCATGTTCATCCGCTCCTCAACGCCATGCGCCAGCCGCTGTCCCTCTGCTCCCGGGCCACTGTCAGAGCCTGGAGCACCGGAAGCACCGCCCGCCCTGGCAGCTGCGGCTGACAGCTCTGCCACTTGCAGCCCTGTCCGGGTGCAGCCGGGCTCACAAAGACCAGAGTCAGCTCCAGAGGAATCCAGAGGCTAATGGAGATGCTTTGGATTTGCATCCTCTTGAAATGCACAGGCTCAGTTTCAAAACCTGCACCTTCTCTTTGGAAAAGAGCAAGTCTGTGCAAGGTTTTCCTCCCTCTAACTATACTTAATTCTTTGTTTGATGGAAAAAATTGACCTCTGTCGGGCTGAACGAAGTACTGTAATATATTGGACAGAGATAAGCGGAACCACACACTAAAACATTTCTTTCTGCAAAAGAAGTATGGTGACGTGAGAGGATTCTGTGCTCAGAGGCAAGGAGCATGGAAGGCAGCTCTAACTCTGTGTTAGCCCTTTCTGCGTGCAGAGACCCAGGGCTCATGTCTTACCTCCACCATCTCTAATACTTCCAGCGCCTTACATACCCATGCACATCACACTGCTGCTCACCTCCTTCTTGCCCTTGACCCTACTGAGTTGATCTTTGTAAGGAGGCAATAACAGCTAGATCGTCCTGTGTAAAACAAGGAACAGGAAGATGTGGTGACCTACACCTCTCTCTTACTGAACTTTTTCATCTTAACCCTTGTCTTTACCCCCGCTCACACACACACGCACACACCTGCTTGCTTGGGCCAGGCCAAATTCCCCTGACAACCAAACCCAGAAAACAGAGGATGTCACTGCCATACCACACCTTCCTAGCAACCACAAGACCACTGCATCTGTGCTCACATAAATAGTGAGGTCCATGCCAGGGATCTAAAACTAGTCGGCTCTCTGTTGTTAACATGTGATATCAGACATACACACTGCAAAGGAGAGGTTTATTTTGGTTCACAGAGGGTCCAGTTCATGGTCAGCTTGCTCCAACGTAATGGCAGCCAAGTGTGACAGGGAAAAGTGGCAGGGGGAAGGGAGGGAGAGAGGGAGGGAGAGAGAGACAAAGGGCCCTTCAAAGGCATGGCCCTAGAAACTCACCTCCTGCAACAGGTACCACCACCTGACAACACACACAGCGATGAACTCTTGGCGGATTAATCCACTGATGGTACAGCACCCCATTATCTGATCACCTTCCACCTCTGGACATGGACAGTTCTAAGGGATGTTTTAGACCTAGATCACAACAGACTCACAGGAGGCAACTTTCCATTCTAGACATATTATAACCACCCAGAGCCACAGCCTGGACAGCTAATGATTGCTTTTAACAGGAAATCGGCTGCTCCCCTGGGCCAGAGACTGCAGTCAGCCAGGCTGCCCTGCCTCAGAGTCCACTGTCCCTCTCGGGACAGAGTCCTCTGAGCACTGCTCCCCACGGCTATTGTGAGTTCCATGAACTTGGGGTTGAAACAGCACAGCGTTCTGGGGATCAGAAATCTAAGATGAGTGTCCCTGGGTGGAAATTAAAGTATCTGCAGGGTCTGCTCCTTTCAGAAGCTGGGGGGGCAGCCTCTTCCCTGGCCAGCATCCAGAGCCACCTGTCTTGCATGCTGTGGCCATGGGTCTTCCTTCCTCTTCTAGGCCAGCAGTGCAGTATCTCACTTTAGTCCTCGCAATGCACTTTTTAAATTCTCCTTGCAGTCAAGTTTCCCTCTGCCTCCCTTCTGCAAGGAGGCTGTGATTAGACTTCAGTTCTACAGGGACAACCCAGGACTCCCTGTCCGTCTCGATGTCTGTAGACTAAACACATCTGCAGTGTCCCTTTTCCATACCAGCAGCACTACTGAGGTGCAAGGCCTAGAACACGAGGGTCAGGGGACCGAGGGCCAGCCTGCCAACCCGGTAGCAGTGACTTTTCTGTTCAAAGGATAGGTCCTCTCTCTGGTGAGTGACAAGCAGTCAAGATGCTGCTTATTAATTTACTGCAATCAAGTCCATAATGAGGAAAATTAACACCCGTGGCTTAATGAGATGTAGAACACTTTACAGAACCCAGGCAGACATCGGTGGGAAGAAAGGTGTAGCCACTTCTGTCTGTGCTCTCAGCCATAGCTTTCTGCCTTGAAAAGCAGAGGGAATGAAGTCATGCTGCGACTACAAAAATGAGACAACATGCAACAAGGGCCTGGCACAGGGCTGCAAGCATCTCACTTTCCTCCTTGACTGACAGGCCGTGTGCACCAGAAAGAGGCTGCCGAGATGCCCGGAGACCTGGGTCCTGTTAGGGGCCCAAAGCCCCTGAGGCATCTCCTTCTGCTTTACACTCTGCCCATTGCTCCGGCCCCTTTCCAGGCTGGCTCCTTCCAAATGCCCTGTCACGGTGCCAGAGGCAACATCTTATTTCCCAGGAGGCCGGTGGCTTCCAAGGTAACTTGTCCTCCATCTCTTTTCCTTCTCTCTCTTTCTGCCACAAACCCTCCAGCCCCAGAAATATTTGAAAGGAAAGGAAAGGACCTTACCCCATTCCCATCCATGAGACAAAGAGTAAATTTCTGAAAAACTCAACCAGCTTGAACAGTTCAACTGACTGGCTAGAAACGTGTTAAGGTTTTGTTTTTTTCTTTTTCCCCCTTTCTGCTGATGCAACTTGCACTATTCAGTTTTGGGCCCTGATAAGCACACACTTCAAGAGTCTGAGGCAGGGGACCAGCATGTTGCATCATGCAGCTATGTGGGCTCTGTCCCTTCTGTGGCACCTCAGCCTCCAGAATATCCTGGCGTCTGCCCTGCCAACATGCATGCCACCTTCTGAGTGCCAGGATGGAATCGGGCTAACATAAATGCCCTGGAGTCCCCAGCGCTGCCACCTAACAAACAGCGCTCTGATTTTACAAGACAAAGGCTCAGCATCACTCAGACTTGCTCTGTGCCAAGCTGACATCTGTGGGTGTCCAGGCACCTGATGGAGGCTCACACCTGAGGCTCCCAGCCACCAGCAGGCCTTGGGAGATCTCTCTCCCCTGTGAGCTGTTTCTGTCTGACTTTGGTCACGATGATCTCCAGGTTTCTTCCACCCCCAAGGCCCCTCTGTCATGATCCTACTGTGAGACAAGCATGCAAGCATAGAAAGAAAAAGGGGAAAAGTCCAGGGCTCCTTCACTCCATGCTTCCCACTCACCTGCCCGGACATCTGGGAGAAAATGAGCATCCAGTGTCTTCCTCCCATGCCCAGAAGGACCACAGTGTCCCTGGTGGTGCTGGGATGCAGCAAGGGGCCAAGGGCCAGATGCTGAGAACACACAGAGCAACGGCAGTAGGTGAGGAAGGACCCTGCCAAGTCGGGAACAGCCAGCAGCCTGAAGGCTTGCAGCCTCCCCAGTGCTAACTGTGAACCAAAAACAGACTAGTGTCGACCTTCTTGTACTCAGGACAGGCATGTGTGGCTGTGCACACACCCACACGAACATGTGCACACAGACTCACGTCAATTTCACACCAGTAGATTTCACACATTGACAATGATCTGATTTCTGAGACCTGCTGTACAAATGATAGCAAAACCCACCCATAAATACACATGAAGAAGGATGTGGGCATCACTTGGCCCTGGCTGGAAAAGCCCCAGTTCAGATGGTCAGCAGAAGGCCCCAGCCATAGCCATGGTGGAGCAGCCCTGGCTGCTAGGCCATGTCCACTGGTGGCAGCTGCCTGCTGGGATGTGGCTGGAGGAATGTGGGGCAGAAGATCCCTCACCACACTGAGGTGAGCGCAGTGACATTGACCCGGCCAGGGCTAACGTGGGCTGAGTACTGCATTCCTCGGCTAGCACTGCTCCTAATGCTGTGTGGTTTAAGCCATAGAACTTCATCCACCCAGGCTTCTATGGGCAGCTGCCCGAATCAGGGCATCAATGGGGTCATGTTCCTCGGAAGTCTCTTCCAGGCCTCTCTCCTGCCCCTGCTGTCACCCAGACAGAAGCATTAGAACTCGATCTTTATTCGTGTGTGTGTGTGTGTGGCTCTATTCCAGCTGGGCTGCTGTAGGAGCACAGGAGTCACACTGGACTCAGGCCCACTGCCTTAACGACAGCATGTGTGCAGTGATCCTGCTTCCAAGTAAGGCCCACACTGTGGATTAGAGGTTAGGCCTTCGGCACAAGGACAGTGGGAACAGTACCAAATCACCCTGAACAGAACTTCCGAGGAATGCAGCGCAGCCCAAGCCCTGGGAATTGCTGTGTTCACTCTCAGCCTGGAAGACAGGCTGCTCCTTCCCCTAAAGAGTAGGTGCACAAAATTTATATTGGATAACTGCAGCATGGATATTTTAAAAATTTATCTAGAGATATACAATTCTATCTCAGATTCTGTGTGTAGCCTTGACTACAATCTGTAGATGTGTGGGGTTGCTTTTTAAAAATGCCACCTGTGCCCTAGAGTACTAAGTCATACATTTGGGGGGGGTGCACCCTACTGCCCCGCAGTGATCTAATACATATGATGCTGAGAACTAGTCACCCACACTGCTCCCCAAGAATGGCCGACATTATTTAGCAGGAGACAAAAACACAATCCTATGCAAAACCTGCAAAGTTATCCTCTTTCACACAGGAAACTATAACAAGAGTAATCACAGATCCTCAGAATATAAGAAGGTTGCTATAATTCTGAGCCAGCCATTACATTTTTGATTGAAATTCCCATGTTAGTAACAATTAGACCGAGTGCCATTCATTTGAGATTCCTCCTGGCTGAGTGCGGTCCCGTCCTCCCCACCTGCTCTCTGCTGGCCCAGTGTTCACCCCAGGCCCCTGCAATGGCTTGTCCATGCTTATCCTCTGTATGGACTGTGGTCTCCCAAGGGACAGGGTCTGCCCTGACACGCAGTAAGTTTGTAGAAAGCCTCAAGACAGAAAATTGAAACCAAGAAAATGCTAACAACAGCTTATTGTTACAGTAATTGGAAGGATGGCATAGTTGCCACTTTGCCAAGAATATGCATTATTTTATTGCCTTTGCTTCAAAAGTCCTCATTTGGCACTGAAGTCAAGAATACAATGAGCTCTTCTCACTTCTTATAAAACTATGCTTTCTAGTAAAAGCACTTTAAAAGCAAGCAAGTCCTATGTCCCCAAAGCTTAGACACTTTTTCTAGAGAACCAGAAGCATTCTTCTCTGGGAGAGAAGGAGGTCTCAGGGGTTCATGGCAAAACATGAAGAATGCAGTATATACTCAAAACAGAATGCCTAGCAGGGCAGTTAGGCACTCCCTGGAATCCCAGCACTCTGGGAAGCTGAGGCAGGAAGATCATAAATTCAAGTTGGCATTGCCAACTTATCAATACTGAACTCTGTCTCAAAATAATTTTTTTTTCAAAAAGTCTGCAGATTTATCTTATTGTTAAGGTCCTAGGTTCGATCCCTAGTATCACAAACAAACAAGCAAAAAATCAGAATGCCTTGTCTGGCAACACTGTTAAGTAGATTACTCCAATCCAACTCAACCATTCCATATATGCAGGAAAAAGGCTTACACAGAAAAAGAATGATAAACATTATTGCTTCCTGAAGATCCAAAAGCATGACTGTTTCCTCTGAGAGGCTCTTACATAAATATTTCACTGCCTCACAGCTTCTTCTTCCAGAAAGTGTGTCAATGATACAAGGCCATGTTATCAGTTTTTAGAAAGCTGAAATGTGGAGGAGATTTAAAAATGAAAACACTTGTCTGTGTGTTATTTATTGAGTAAGTGCCTGCTGAACACCTGCTATGTTGCATGCAGGGGTATCTGAGGAGAAGACATGGAGAGGCTAAGCAGGGCCTCTACCTTTCAGGAAATTTCACTCTAGCATGGGAGAGAAAGGAGTGCCCAACAGCTGTTTCAGCAGGCAGGAAGTTGTTCCTACATAAAGTGCTCTGTCTGGCAAAGTGCATTTAGAAAGTTCAAATGGACAGGATGGTCAGAAAAGAAGAAAGTGATATTTGAATAAATGTCCAAAACTGGTCAATTTTTGATTAATAGTAATATACAGGAAGGCTTGAAAAATGGAGAAAAATTACTTAGGAATCGACATAATCAGAAAATACTGACCAACCCACATTGTCTGAAATAGGGGAAAGGCAACATGTTACAGTCACGGAAAGGAGTTGAAGCAGATCTGCACTGGCTGCAACACCTGAGATGCTGGACACTGAATACAGACAATTCAGAACCATAAAATGTTTCTGACAAGGTTTTCATGATTGAAACAAAAAAACAGGAAGGTTAACCTTACAGGAAAGTCTGAACTGGGAGAAGAAAAGATGAGAGCAGAAAACATGTGTGACAGAAGCACTGGATGTAGTGCTGATGAGATGGGAAGGATGGGGCCGATGGCACAGGGAGCGGGAGGGCAGCATAGAGCACATGCCTGTGTGTCTCCCCTCCCAGAGGTCCCCAGAGGATGCCATGAAGAACAGCCTCACAGGACCCAGCAGATCTGCCAGTACGGGGAGTCAGCTGCCCAGCAAAATACCCCTCATAATTACGGGCCTGCCACTTGGTCTCTGGTTGCTGGAGGAGAACTACCATCATTAAGGAGGAAGGTCGAGATAAATGGGGAGAATAACTGGTTCCCCCAACATGAGGATTATTTCAGATGTTAACAAGAAAAGACTCCTTTGAATCTATTCTCAAAGATGTCTCAGATATAATGAACGATATGAAATTTCAGTGAAGAAAAAGAAAAAAATTCTTGGACATTAAGTTTAGAGTCATGAAACAGAAAATAGAGCAGAAAGAAAAAGTATGACAAAATTTGAGAAGAACAATTTAAAGTATAGGAGACTAGGAATTTGCAATTAAGCTAAAATAGAATCGTGCCTTATGGGATATGATACCTCAGATACTGGAAGTCTTATGAGCTGTGGGAAGGGCTCATAATAGGAGGTAGGGTCTCGAAAGGGAGTCTGAAGGTGAGAGCCAGCTGCAGAGGAAAAGCCTTCAGCAGCCCGAGCCCATGGGCCTCTTTGCAGCCCTTTGGCTTTACTGCCCCACTGCTGTGCATCTCCTGCCCTGGTCGGAGTGGTAGTGGATGTGGGGCTGCTGTGGTCAACAGGGCCAATGGTCAGAAGGAAGAGCTGGATAAAACACAGCAGAAGGTAGGGTAGGATGCAGCCCACTGCCCCTGGAGTCCCCGTCTCCCCACTCCTCCATGCCATAGGGGGCAGGGAAGAGTGGCCATTTGCTGCACACTGGCCTTGCGAGTCTCAAAGAAACTCAAACTTTCCAGAACCTGGAAGAGGTTGAGAAATATAATACCAGCAGAACAAGATCAGTATAGTACAAACCACACAGAGGTCCAAAATCTGGTTAATAAAAGTTTTGAAAAGAAAGAATAGAAAAAAAAAAAGACTAGAAAAAAAGTTTCACTAGAAAAAAGAAGCAAAAGAGAGACCAAGTTGTAAGATGAAAAATGTACAACAATGGCCACATAGATTGAATTTTTAAAAGATGCACATCTGTGTTAAATTTCCAAAACCCATCATGATTAGAAGCTCATAGGCATTTCCAGAAGAAATGAATCACAAAAATGAGAATGACTTTCACTAAATGCCCAGCAGGAATTTTGAGGGCAGAAGACAGTGGAGCATCATTTTCACAGCTGTCAACAAAATGGACTTGGCCTTGAGTTCAGTGCCATGATGAGATGCCAGGGCCAAACGACGCCACCCAGACATGCTCATCAAGTGTCAAGTGAGCTCTTTAAATGCACCTTTTCAGAGAAAAGCCATCCCAGGAGATCTTCTAGCATAAAGAAAGTCCGAAAAGAGAGGAATAAATGCAAGCTTAAAGTGTGTCATTTCCCCATTATCAATAGAAATAAATTCCAAGATGATGGTTCTGCAGTAGAACTAGGAAACTGAACTAACCAGTTCAAATTTCAACAGAAAGTCAATGAGCTCCAACAAATCTACCCTTTCTGAGACTGCACATCTAATAAACTAAGGGAGTGTTATGGTTTACATCTACCTGTCCCTAGAGAACCTCAAGAACCCACTGGTGGGGCTTGTGCCAAGTGACTGGATCCTGAAGACACAATAGCTATGTGGGTTCTTGATCAGAAGAGGTGGTCACTGAGGGCCTGTCTGAAAGGGAGCACTTCCCTGCCCAGTCCACCCTTCTCTTCCTGCTTCCTGGCTGCCATGACATGAACAGCCTTGCTCCACACAGGCCCCTCCACCATGCTGTCAACCACATAAGAACTGAAACTTCTAGAATGTGAGCCAACATAAACTTCTCCTTTAAGTCATGGATGTCTTGTATTATACCCCAGTGATGACAAAGTGACTAAGACAGATTGTGGTAGCAGAGAAGTGAAGTTGTTGCTGTCACAGTACCTACCAATATGGCTTAAGAGCCTTTGCCACTGGTTTGTGGTAACAGTTTAGAAGGGTTTGGAGATGCTGGCTGGAGAAGCAGCCCAAGAATCATGGCAGCCAAGCTTGATAGGAGATTCTGGTCAGAACTCAGAAGACCAGAAAGAAAGGTGATAGAAAGGTGGAGGGTAGGACCACAGTGCCACATGCCTGGAACCTCCATCTGGCAAATGCCAGCATCCAAAGCTCACCTCATAGGCTGTGATATCTTAGTCTATACTGCAGAGGCACTGAGGGGCCATAAAGTCCATAGTTATGGGCTCCAGAAGACAGAGCAAAAGTGAACAGCAGAAAGAGGGCCTCTCTGAGGCTCCTCAGTGAAAAATGAAGTATACTTGGAAAGTGAAGAAAATCTCTGCAATAATGGCACACTGGGCCACTGTGTAAGTTGGTGAAATTAGCACCTCCCATAAAAAGCCAGGCTCACTTCGGGGAAAGGACAGCTGGATCCTGCTGTAGAACCTTGCACAGTTCAATCCTGCAGGATGTCAGGGATCTCAACATGGGCCTTGGAGCCAGAAATCAGCCTGAGTCTCAGTGGACTACAGCTGGCTTGCTGAGACTAAATGACTTAGATCTGCACACCACTGCCTAAGTTGTCTACCAGGACAGCAGAGACATATCCTGGGGAGATCCTTTATATATTTTTTCTTTTCTTGTTCTCCCTCTCTCCTTTCTTTTCTGCATTTCTCTTCCTCTTTGTTCACGTTCCTGTCCTATTTCAGATTGTTTTTCTCTCTCTTCCCTTCTCTCACTGTCACTATTCTTATAGGAAGGTGAATATAGATTCTAGCTTCCCTGTGGCTATCAGTCTGTTCTTTACTTGTCTCTGTTCCTTCGCTCTGTCTTTTCCTCTTGTCTTCAATAGTCTCCCAAAATTTGTGTGATCTTCCTGTGTCCTCTAGCCTCACTTCTAACCTTTTCTTCTCCTTCTATCTTTCTATCCCTCCCTTCCCAATTCCTTCTAAATCCTTATCCTTTTGGGGATTTACACAAAGGGTAAACTTGCTATATTGAAGGGTTTATATACTACAAACATATTTTGGGCTGGTCCTCTACTTTGATCGAGCTCACATGATGAAAGGTGACAGATTAATGATACCACAAATTGTCATTTTATAAGCTGTGTTCAATGATTTTGTTGGTGCTGATTGTGTCAATTGGGCTAAGGTGTTGTGATTGATCTAACCAGTTGTCCTTCCTGGTATACTGAAAAAGAGATGGCCTAAAAGTCATTAGAAAATAAAAACCTAAAGACCAGCTATATCTGGAAGACATCTCTGAGAAGCAATCATTCCATAAGGGTAACAAAGACACTTATAATAAGCAATATTGTAGTACCAACCCAGGAATTAAACCAAAAACAGCACCAACAAAAAATAAAAATGAGAAGACACCTAAGCAAATCACAAACCCAGACTTCCAGCTCACCAAAGGTAAATTTTGGGTAAAACCAGGTGGAAAATTCTAATAATCAACCACCTGGACACCCAGAACTGATAGCACAGGAAGTAACAAAACAGATGAATTAGGCTCTAGAAAAATTCAAAACAGTAGTTTCCCAGATAAATATAGAGATGGAGAGTAGAATGAAAGACATGATTAGAGACTCAAAAAAGAGAGGGGAATAGATGAATCAAGACCCTGATGGAAGCCATGAATACCCAACATAGAAAAGAAATGGAATCCATTAAACAGATTCAAACAGATATCCAAATTTAAAACTCCGTTGAAAGTATTCACAGCAGATTGAGAAAATGTGAATATAGAATATCAGATGTAGAAGACAGAATTGCAGTTAGTGACTACAAAAAGAAAGATCTCTTAAAAATGTTTAAAAAATTTTATCAGCTGTTCCTCAAAGGACTACTCTCTAGAATATATGAAGAATTTATAAAATCAGCCCCCCAAATTTAAAGAACAAATCCAAAAATGGACATCTGAAATGAACAGACATTTCTCAGACAAAGAAATAAAAGCAGAAAATAAACATATGAAAAAACGTTCAACATCATTGGTCATTCAAGAGATCCAGATAAAAGCAACACTGAGATTCCACCTTATTCCAGAAAGAATTGATTCTATCATGAAATCAACCAATAACAAATGTTAGCAGGGTTGTGGGGAGAAAAGAAACCCTTTCCTTTCCTGTGAGGACATACTCTTAAGTGAAATAAATGTGACACGTATGTGTAAAAACCAAATAGTTTCTCTGGTATGATAGAATGAAAGTGTAAATAAGGATTAAAATGAATAAATGATAATGTGAAGTAGGAAGAAAAGGCCCAAAGGAGTAGGGGAAGTGGGAGGTGTAGGGGAAAGGAAAGAAGGAAAAAGAAAAAAAACATGACATAAGAAATAAATGAAAACAAAGCTTCTGCAAATAGGGTGGAGGGGTTGAAGGGAGGGCAGGGGAATAGGGAAAAAATAAGAACCAAGATACATCATTTAAGGTACAAGTTCCCAATGATGAATGTAAGTGTATTGTATACATAAAATGTACCAATAAAAGAATTTAAGAGGAGAAAAGAAAGTTGGCGGATAAACATCTAGATCAGATTTCAGTTAGGAACGAGGACTCCATTGGCAGTTGGACCAGAGGTCATATGTGTTAGTCTTTGGCAGAAAATTGGTCTACATTTTGCCTATGTTGTAAGACTTTGCAGAAGACTGAAATTAGGGTCAGTGGGCTAATTAACTTGACAAAGGAAATTTCAAGGTAGCCCAGTGTCCAGGTTACAGTATGGATACTTCTGGAAGCCTTTAGCCAGATCTAAAGTGAGAATCAGTGATTTGTCCAATGGGTTCGAAAGTTTGGAGTTTTGCCAGAAAGAAAGCACCTGCAAAGAGGGGCAAAGAGGAACATGGTTGTTGACAAAATTAGCATTATAAAGAAGTCAAGCAGTTTGCATCAGGACAATAGGAAATATGCCTTGATGGCATTTCAGGAATAAGCAAGGTACTACCCTTCACTGACTCAAGGGGATGCAAAGGAGTAAAGAGAAAAATCCTTTGAAAGACTGCTTTGAGAAGAGAGCCCCAGAGCTTAGGGAATTAGTTTCCTGGGTTTCATTTCACAGTACTCAGCCATCCAGTCGCTCAGAGGCAGTTACGATGCATGGGGACCAGTTTACTGCTCAAGCTTGAAGCAGACCTCATTGTCATCCATGTGGTGCTGGTTTTACAGGAAAGCAACATGCAAGAGTTTTGGGGTCAGGGAGGCTTCCACTCAGATATCAGAGGAGGGCCTGGGAGACCATGAAGGGTGCCCCTGAGAGGGCAATGGATAAAGCTTTGTGAAGGCAAAAGTGCAGTAGAATCTGCTGAAAACTGGAGAAGCCAGGAGTGTGGAATGTCCACTAAAAAAGGCCACAGAAACAAAAACTAGCCCAAGAGAAAAGCCACAGAAGCTGCAGCAGGCAGAGCCATAGCAGTGACCACCCAAACCATTTCGGGTTCTCATCGCTCCACAGTTCACCTGGGCTCTGCACACAGAACTACAGACTTTAATGTTTGCCCTCCTAGGTTTTGGGCTTGCTTTGGTCCCCTTCCTTTCTTTTGCCCTATTTCTCCCTTTGAATGGGAATGTTATCACGTGTCACTGCATGTTTGAAGTATTTAACTTTTCTTTTTGATTTTCAGAGTCCTAAAGCTAAGAGTTTGCCTTGAATCTCAGAGTAAACTTTGAACTTGGATTTTAAGCAATGCTGAAACTGTTGAAGACTTTGGCAACTTTTAAAGGTAGAATAAGTGCATTTTGCATAGAGATGTGGGGGCCAAGGGAAGGAGGGTATGGTTTGTATCTAGGTGTCCCCCAAGATCCTCATGCACCATAGGCAAGGCTTGTGGAAGGTGACTGGACGATGGGAACACTATAGCTAACCTGCTGTTGTGAGGTGGGTTCTGCTTGGAAGAGGTGGGCACTGGGGGCCTGACCTAGAAGGCTGGATCTTCCCTGCTCCTTCTTTCTCTTTCCACTTCCTGGCCCCCATGACATAAACAGTTTTCATCATGTTGCCAACCATGTGAGGACTAACACTGCTGAGACATGAGTCAAAATAAACTTCATTAAACTGTGAGCATGGGTACTGTGTCCCAGCAAGGACTAACACAGGGAGATAATTAAAGATACAGATGTTAAAGGAACAGTTAAAAGAGTGAAGTAGGGAGAGAATGAGTGACGTGGGGAGAATGAACTACGAGACCTTCACAAGCGTGGTTGGGCTTAGGTTCTATTTTCTAAAGTTTGGGTGTTATTTCCTAACCTAACAAGACCCTGTGTTGAGGGCCATCAGGGCCTGTGACAGGGTGAGGTTTCTTAGTGAAACACTGGCCCAGGAGGGAAGGGGATTATGGGGAGGGGCCTGGCAAAGGGAGTCACAGGCAGGCAGGGACAGGCCAAGCCGAGGAGGGAGCCAGGAAGATTCAGTGATGGGTGTTTGATGACCAAGGCAAGGACACCTGCAGGCTCAGGAAACAAAGGCCTCAGTGGATGGGTAGCATTTTCTTGCCTAGTAACAGGATATCAATATATTTCTAAAGAATGTCTCTGTTCTGTTCAGAATCACAATTAATGGTGGTTGCAAAAGTATACCTACAACATACCATGAGCTTCTACAGGCCCACTTCTCCATCAGACTTTCCTTATGTAACCCCATAGGCTGATAGCACTTTGGCTGAGATGAACTCTTTTTGGGTAAAACAAAGCCCCTAGACAAAGTCTCTGGCAACTCCTTCATGCTGCCTCCCCCAGACTCCTTTGTCTGGGAGCGATCACTTCAGCTGTGCAGTAAAAGTTGCTTTCTGCTTGGGCTCCACTGCTTTTCCTCCTTCGACTCTGCCTTGGAATTTTTTCTGGGTTGAAAGAAGATCAAGTCATCCAGACAGAAACAAAGCATATTTCTTCTCTTTAAAAACAAGGAAAATGGGAATCTATTGAAAAAAAAGTAGTCACTGATCAAACATGAACCAAACTAAAATTAGTAGATTAGAATAAAAGGAGACTTGTTAGACCCGGATCTTAACTAATAGGTTGTAGAGAAGGATATACAACAGCAAAATATTGCTAGATTCTGAATTGAACAATACTAAGATAAACCATTAATGTATTATTTATATGTTTTATTTATGTATTTTATACACAGATACAAAGATAACCAAATAAAATAACTAAAATAATAACTTCCAAAAGTTGGGAAAGGATGGAAGAAAATATATATGGCCTTCGTATTCTCATCTGTCTCAGCAAGGGAAAAAGAGTTATTTCTTAAATAAAATGTGTGTGTGTGTGTGTGTGTGTAAAATACAAAGTACAAAAGCATAAACATAAAATATAGAGCTAGGTCCAGCCCCAGAGAAACAGTCCCACAGATACTTATTGGAAAAATGACTTGGGCCAGGGATTTTGCTCAGTGGTTCCATTGCCTGCCTCTCAAGTGCAAGGACCCAAGTTCAATCCCTGGTACCAAAATTAAATAAATAAATAAATAAGTGATTCAATTAGTTTTAAAAAAGAAAAATGACGCATCCAAGAAATAGTGTTCTAAGTGTGTTTACAATTACAGACAAAGTCAACAGAAGAATGAAAAATAGAAGTAACTAATAAGGTTTCTGAGTTCTAGGAAGTAGAGCTGGGGTTAACTTGGGCACTGCTTTCATTCTAAACACATCTATGCCATCATATTTCATCATGTGCACGTATTACTATGATTAAAAAATCAAACAAAATTATTTTTCACTGTACTATGGATTGTTTGGTCTCTGTTACAGCTGTGTAAGAAAATTATTTATTTTTTAGGAAGCACATTGAATTTTAAGCATAAAAGGAATTATATCTACAATCTACTCTTAAATGTTTTTTTTAAAAAACTTCACGAATGTAAAGAGAGGAGACCATGAGTGTCATAAAATGTTAACAATTGGAGAATCTGAGCAAAGGCTCTTATCTTAGAAAGTCTGTGTACTATTCTTATAATGTTTCCATAAGGCTGAAATGAATTAAAAATTAACAATAATAACAAAATAAATGTTTTATAACTCATTTAAAATATGTTCATAAGGCACACTGATATTTTAATTTCTCACTAAGAACATAATTTAGGAAAATATCTAGCATTTTTATGTAGCCTTCAGTCTTTAAATATAATAAAATATTAAAACATAAAGCATAGCTTTCAGTTAAGCATAGACAAAGAGTTTGAATATCTCTCCATGTTTTTTTAATTCTGGTATAGAAGAAAATCCACTTTAAGTTCCAGTAATACCCTGAGGAAAGTAGAATGTTTTCATCACGTTTTAATTATTTTCTACCCAAAATTATCAGAACACACGAAACAACTAACCGCCACTCCCCTGGGGCTGAACCGAGAGCAGGTAACCGCCGAGGAGGCCCTAAGCAAAACGTCGGGCAGGGACGACTTACTCGCCCACCGCGTGAAAGTGGTGGCGTGGCCTGTGTGGATCAAAGATCACGCCTGCTTTCCTGTAAAACACGCCAATTAAACCAGACTGGGGAAACCTGTGAAGGAGATCATAAAGCCAAGCACCGTGAACACGGCTGAAGGAAGAACAGGAAGGTGTGAACGCTTCGGTGGCTTCGCTGTGGGGCTGGGGATGGAACTGAAAGGCAGGAGGAGGAGCTGGCGGACAGCGGGTCGGCTTGGGTCCTGTTCTGCTACAGATGTGGGTGGACATCCACGCGGGGACACACTACGGAAGAGGTAGGACGGGAGGCAGAAGGGCCAGAACCAGTCGGTGCACGGTGAGCGGAAGGGAGGTCAGCCTGCTTCCCGGGCAGCAAGGGCGAGTCTGGGTCAGGGGCCGAGGCCAGCTGCTGGCCCGCAGGACGGCAGCACGGACCCCCGGGGCAGAGGGAGGACCCCGGAGGTCAGCGCGGAGCGAAGCCGGCCACAGCCCAGAGGGACTGAATGAAGGCGGG
>NW_022900914.1:814216-824156 GCF_012274545.1 Fukomys damarensis | reverse complement strand
CAGAAGGGCCAACCAGTCGGTGCAGGGTGAGCGGAAGGGAGGTCAGCCTGCTTCCCGGGCAGCAAGGGCGAGTCTGGGTCAGGGGCCGAGGCCAGCTGCTGGCCCGCAGGACGGCAGCACGGACCCCCGGGGCAGAGGGAGGACCCCGGAGGTCAGCGCGGAGCGAAGCCGGCCACAGCCCAGAGGGACTGAATGAAGGCGGGAGGTGCCCTTCGCCTGCTGGTAGAGAGCGGGAACAGAAGCCGGCGGTCTGGACCCTCTCCAAATCAGCCTCTCTGCCCTGCTCGGCTGTGGCTCTAGTCGTTCAGGCACAGCCCGCTGCCCACTGGTCAGACAGGGTTGGCCCACCCTGTGGTCCTCCTTACCCCGGGTGGTCTGCAAACAGCTTCAAAGCCTCAGAATAAGTCAAGAGCTCCACCCGCTAAGAAAACTGAATTGCATCAAGGACCGAGGCACTTCCCAGAGAAGACTACATGCATTTCTCAATTTGTCTTTCCGAATGGAAACAACCCACTCAACGTGGGTAAATATTTCCATGAAGCCTATTTCTTTTGATCTTGTTAACTTGAAGTCTACCTCATTTTGTTTTTTGTCTTCTAAAAGCTCTTAGAGGTTTTCTGAGAACTTTTAGATTCATTATTAATTTTTTCATCATGTGAAATAAATGAAAATATGTTCAGTGAATCACATTGTTGACATTTTTACAAAATCCCAAATAACTAGATTTCTGATTAGTTTTTACAGTAGGATATATGAGACTATTTAAGAAATGATTGGCAAAAGCAATGAAGCTATAGAATCATGTCCAATTTTTGTGGAACATAATCTGGCATTGCAAAATATTTCAGCTATTTCACTATCAAAGTCCAGGCAAACAACCTTTTTAAGCTGCCCCAAACAGACTTAGCTAAATCAATGCTGCTCTTTAAAAACTACATAATGTAAACCCTGACCTTAAGAAGTCATTTGCTCTGTTTAGGAAAAAAGAGAGATTATAAATGTAACTGCTAATCTCCAGCAGGAAAATTCTTGGCACACACTTTAGGCTTCACTTTCTTTTCCTCCAGCAAAACTTTGCTCCACGTTCTCGTTTTGGTTTCTCCTCAGTATCTGGCCCAGCTAGCAATAGAGACCAAAAAAAAAAAAAATTTTTTTTAATTTAAAAATCAGCCATGTGTATGCCTTCAGAATGTCTCCTTTTCCACCTCCACGGCACCCTGAGGGGAAAAAGTGGACCACAGCTGTAGCATCCCAGCCAAAAGATATTTCATTTTCATTCAAATGCTTTAAGCTCCATAAAGTATATGAAGTTATATTTTCAATATGGCAAATGTATCTTTTCTCAGCATCATTTAATATTCGACAACTTACTCTGAAGTGATTTTGCTCTCTAAATATACTCTCGATTGTGAGTTTCTATACATTTGAGTGGTTTTTTAAAAAATCATCTCAGTGTATAATCTTAAACTCATTTTTTAAAGCACAGAATTACTATTTTTTGTTACTGACAAGATAGGAAATAATTCTTTGAACACATTATATTCGAGAACCATGTATTTGTTCTAAAGCCCAGAAGTGAGATGCTTTTGAAAAATAGCATTCTCAGTGAGCACATGCTCCACAAGCAATAGGAGAGGCCGCTCAGCAGCTCTGTGGCTGCCTGCAGCTCTGCAGCCCACCCCCAGCCCCCCACACCTGTCTTTATGTGAGTCCTGCCTGCAGCAGAGCCCTTTCCCTCCCCTGGCCAACTCACGGCCCCAGGTGAGTACCTGGTGTGTCCTGCCGCAGCAGCAGCACTCACTGTGGACTGAGGTTATTCTGAAATGCTGTTTAATTATGTCAATAGGTCAAGCTCAGTGTCTGACCTCTAGGAAATACATGGCAAATTCTCAAGGGAAAAGAAAGAAAAGGAGAGAGCTATTTCACTCTCTTCTTCTGCTTGTGGCTGGTCTAAAAACTAAAAGAATCCAAGTGAGAGTAAGGACACCTCAGAAGAGCAATCCTCAATAGTCTCAATGCCTTCAACGCTGACTGCTGCAATCCACATTCCCTGATTACGAGTTTTATATTTCAAGCAGCTCACTGTGAATAATTTAAGAAAGTCTTCTAATGGAGAACCTGCCAACTGTAGGCAGTGCAGATAGGTCTGGGCCCAGGGAAAATTTGGACTCCACCCAGTACTCACCAAGCAAAACTGATTCCATCCCAAACATTCCATTCCTCCGACTGGGTCTCAGGCACTAAAGCAGGGAGCCAGATCATGTAGAAAATTCTTGATGTGATCCCTCCTCCCAAGGAAGCCATCTTTAACACTTTCACACTTAAAATTGAATTTGCTGTGTGCTATTCTTACTCTATGCATCATGTTTTTCCATGAAAACACCTTGCTCAATTTCTCTGGACTAGAAACAGCCTCCTTCTCTTAAAGGGCTTTGTTCTGCTTTATCTGTCATTTGTAATTAATTCTCTTTATTTGTTAGAGTAGTACCCACTGAATACCTGCCACAGTCCGGAGCACACCTGCCTCTTGGCCAAGCTCCAGCTCTTTCCTGTGGTTCGCTGTTCCTCCTCTCTTCACCCTTCCTCCTTCCCACCCTCCCAGCTCACCCTTCATCCCGAGCTCAGACAGACATCACCACTTTGGGAAAGCTTCCTCCCCTATGACTTTGACACAGTCAGCTGTGTCAAAGCCTTGGATGAAGTCATCATAAGGGCCAGCAGATCACAGGAACAGGTGAGGTAAAGCTGTGAAATTCAGTGACTATATTGGAATTAAAAACAAAGCAAATCTTGACCGGTGAGATTTTACAAGACTGACAAGAAGGAATTTGGGGGATGGATATGCTCCTAGTTTCCTTCTAAAGAGAGAATACAGGGCTTTCCCAGGGCAGTGTTCATTTTGAAGATTGAGGCTGTTATCAGAGTTATTTGTGACTGTTGCCTTTGGTACTAAAGACAAGAAGAGCTAGAAAAGAGGAGGGAGGCACAAGAGAAACGGAGCCAGTAGTCAGCTGGCTAGGCAGACGAGACCAGAGAGTGGCTGATTAAGCAGGTGCACAAGAACAGCCTGAGAAAGTGACCTGTGGTCACTGCAGTTCAGAGCACCCCCGGGAGTGCTGTGGTATTTAAGGACTGAAAGCTATATAGATAAATGGAAGCACTTCCGTGTAAAGTTAGAAAATGAATCGTATAAGTAAACACAAAAGGGTCACTTAGATTGAGAGAAGATTTTAAAGTTATTTTTATCTTAAACTGCAAAATACTTCAAATATCAATTAACCACAAGTACAACTTGAGTTGGGGCTGAGTCTAAACTTTTGGGCCATCAGACAGTGAGGGGAGACATAGGATGCCATCCTCAAGGACAGCCATGGCTGCACGGGATTTGCCTGGATCTGACCCTTTTGAGCATCTGTCTGGCTTCTAGGGGGACCTTGACACTGGTCAGTGAAGTGCATTGTAAGGACAGTGAGGGCATCGGTATCCAAGGCCTGTGAACCATGCCTGTAGGAACATAGGCTTTTACTTTGACGGTAAGGCTGTGGAGTGCTATGGCTCAAGGGCACAGTGGCATTTACTTTTCCTTGTACTTGAAGGAGCTGATCATGATCACTGACCAAAGTCACAAAACAGGAAATGTTACTAGGGGAAGAGAAGTTCCTGGGTGAGAGCTGACCAGCAGGAGTGTGGGGTTAGAGGAAGTAAAGGCCAGGACGGGTGCCAGGTGCCACCCCCGGAAGGAAGGTCAGTGGATCCTGGATCTAGGGGAAAGCTGGGACGAGAGCCTTAGAGGTCTTTGCAGTCCTACCATTTCTTTGACTTGGTGGATGGCCTGGATCGAGTGATCTCTCTTAGATCAAGACTCCTTTTCATGTCCATCTTTGTAGATGAGGAAAACTACAACACGTGGGGATGATTGCCTGGAAGGCTGCAGAGCATGGTAGGGGCAGTGGAACGGAAGCCAGATTTCACAGGCCCCTCCAATTTCGTTTCCTTTCTACCTTGGTGCTTCTTAAACTGAACGTGGTCAGTGACTAGCTCTTTTCTTTTCTGATGTAGAGGATCTGAGCCAAGGACATTCCACTGCTGAGTTACATCATTACCCCCACCCTGTTTTTATTTTGAGACAGAGTCTTGCTAAGTCATCCAGGCAGGACTTAAACTTGTGATCCTCCTGGCTCAGCTTCCCTCTGTGCTGAGATTACAGGCAAAATGGTTAATTGACTTTGAAAATAACCCTATAGGATTAAACACTGGATTATTGGGAAAATATATTTCTGCAGGAAAATAAAAGCCAATAATCCTCTGGCTTTCCTTGTTCACATTTCTGAACCTCCTGAACCATTATCTATGTGCCAGGCTCCAGGCAAGTCTTAGAAATACAAAATTAAGTAAGATACTGCTTCCTTCAGAGGTGCTCATGGTTCCAGCATACAGGACATAGGCAAAGAAAAATCCAGTAGAATTCAATGACTGAATGCTCACAGAAACACAAGCTTCAGACAGTGCTGTGAAATGTCAAAGAGGGCAACTGCAAAGTCTGCGCAGCAAAGTTAGAGGAGGCTTCACAGAAGGGGAGTCATTTGATGGAGGTGTGCAGGGGCAGGTCAGGGGCAACAACACACTTAATGATATAAGGACATGAAAGCACTCATAGGACCCAAGGTGCTGGCTGGGCCAGAATACCTAGAGCACTCAGGAAGTGGTGAGAATTAGACCATCACTGGGAACCAGGCTCAGGAATCTGGAGTTGACCATGAAGTAAAGGCTTAGCTTCCTGCACATTCTAAGAGGATTACTTTGAAAACTGAATTGAAGATGAACAGTGTCTTGATTATGGTAGGAACTGTCATACATCAGAAGTTAGTCATACTAACACAGCCTAAACTTAGTTTCTCGGTTGTTTCATTGAGTCTCTTCCAACTCACTAAAAACATGACATTTATACTGCTTGGTGTGGTAGACCGCCCTGTTGCTTATGCCCAAAGCACACTGTGTGCAGTGCAAGTTGTAAAGAGTTAACCCCACAATTGGCTTATTTTAAGAAGTGAATCGGTGCAAAGCATATGCGATAACGTTCAGCCAAGGTCAGAGTGACTTTTACCCAAATTCTGTTCCCAGTCTAACATAAGAATGCATTGTCTCTTCTTTTACATGCCTTGTCTGCATCAGTTATGTATCCCGAGCAACTACACAATTACACATAGTCCCTTCCTGGAGTCACTCACCCCAATTTAACAATGATTGTGTCACCAATAAATGTTGATGGTTCTGGCTGCTCGGGGCCTTTGCTTGCTCAAGCACAGGTCATTCCAGTTCCTCATTTCTCTGTCTCTAAGTTTTTCTTCTCACCACACATTGTATCCCTGAGCAGATTGAGATCTGCTCCAAGGGTCTCTGATAACTGGTTCCCAACATGGAGGCTTGAACTGAGGAGGGATTCCAAGCTTAGTGAAGGTCATTCAGAGTGGAGCTTGGCCCTCATATCACCAGTTGAAGTCCAAAGAGAAAGTAAATAAACAAAAAAGTACTTTCAATACAAGTAGGAAATCAGCTGAATTTAAAACATGGGGCAATCACTTTCAGACAAAGAGCAACACTGCATCCAGTTGCTCCACAACCTTCTTAAATAAGTATGCACAGGGCTGGGGATGTAGTTCAGTGGTCCCACTGCCTGCCTCTCAAGTGCAAGGTCCTGAGTTCGATCCCTAGTACCAAAAACAAACAAACAAACAAACAAATTAAATAAGTATGCACAGTACTGGCCAGCAGTATCAAAACAATACTGCAAGAGATAGTTAAATATAATCCGTGGTATCCACAGGCAAGAACCTTAGATATGGAACTTAGGGAATAATGTGTCAGAAATAACTTCTGGGCAGCTCAACAAAGGAGAAAATTTATGTGCCCTGGGATCTTAACTGAGACCTTGACAACCTGGAGCCTTAGGCACTGTTTTGGTGTCCTTAACACTGGGCCCAGGAGCCTCTCAAGCTTCTGCTCTGATGCAATCACCTCTGGCAATAAACATTTAGTTTCGTGTTTAAATCCACTGCTCACCAAATCTGCTGTCTCTCACATGGCGGGCTCACCCCATTCAGAAAATGTGACATTGACATCATTTCAGGCAAACCCCGGTCTCCCCCTCCAGAGGAGGTTGAGCTGCCTCCCCCACTGCCTGAGCTGCTAAGACCACAAGGCGTCTTCAGAGGAGGTGGGGACAGAGACATGAGGAGAGCTGCTTGGCTTTAATGCATCAGGACCTGCAGACAGGGCTCTATGGTCAGATTCAGGAAAAGTCAAACAAAATCCACACCCAGATCGGAAAGAACTGAAATGAAAAAATACATACAAATAAACGGAATGAAAACAGCTAGGACAGTTCCAGAGAACACAGAACAAACAGTGAAAAAGGCACTCCCAGCGGCTTTAAGAGCTCCAAGGCCAGGACTATACCTCCAGCCTGATGCTGCCTGAAAACATCTAGAAGCCAAAACAACCTTGAAAAACTGCAGTGGCAGTTTTCAAAACTGCTCTCTACCAGACATAAAGAGATTTTACAAGAGAAATCAAGTTACAAATTTTAGTAACTGATAAATGTACCTTTGGTTCAATTTGAGCTGTTTAATTGGTGTGCTTAAAACATTTCTTGTGCACCGCAAATTCTTAAATTGCAGTTACAGGGTTAAATTGCTCTTCCCTCTACTCTGTTGATGTAAGATAAGAACCTGACTCAAGGTTACTAGTCTATTGGCAGCCAGTCAAATTTAAAAATGTAACAATTGGAGAACAGAAAAAAAAAAAGATAAGAAAAGAGATCACTTTAAAATTGAAGCAGCTGTACTGTCAGGTATGGTGGTGTGCACCAAGGTCTCAGCTACTTGGGAGGCTGAGGAGGGAGGATCGCTGGAGTCCAGGAGTCCTGGACAACAGTGCACTACGCCAAGCTGGTGTCCGCACTGAGCTCCACATCCCCTCCAGGGAGTGGAGGATACCAGGTTGCCTAAGGAGGGGTGGAACAGCCCAAGTGGGAAACAGAGCAGCTCAACACTCCCAGGCCAATCAGCAGTGGGAGTGTGCTGGCTCCTAATTGCCATGCTAAAATATTATGTGTGGCTCTTGGTTTGAAGTTGTTTTTGCTGTTAACATTCCATAGGGATTCAACTACTAGAACAACCATGGTTGATAAAAATAACAGTCCTCTAGCTATATTTTATATTTCAAAGTGCTTCATACTGATGTAAAATTATAAGTTAAGAGCACTGCTCCCATTGCATGCTAATGTTACTGATCTTCTCTTCTGGGTGTTCAACAACAAACATTTAGAGACCAGAACTAAACAGGGAACCAGGCTAAGAAGATGGCCAGTATTTTGACTCTGGCCCTCCAATGTCAAGGAGGACCCAGGAATAAGAGGACCTCTTCCTCAAGATCCTACAACTCTGGTGAGTCGGCCAACTTCCTGAGCAGGAAGGTTGCTGGATGCCAGAGGATAAGGATCAACAGATGTACAGTGTGGAAAGGAGAGTCCCCCAGAGGGAAAAGAAGTCTCCCATGCTTTCACAGAAAGCGGCATGGTCAAGCAAGACCAGGACACTTCCTGATGGCTGACACTGACAGTGAGCTGAGGGGCTCTGTAACTGGTTCCAAAGTAATTCCTGAAGAGTCTTCACTGACTTTGATAGATAACAAGAGGTTAATTTTAACTAATACAGGTCTCACTTTAACTTGGTCATGAATACCCAATTTAAAAAGTATAACCAAAAAAATTAAGAAAGCTATAAGTACAAGAGATATATTTTAATATGAAAGGATTTTGTATGATAATGGTTTTGTCTTATTAGATAAAGAAATAATCACAAGACTATAAAGCTTGTGCATGTCAACAAAATGTCCAAAAGTGATTTATCCAGTAAATATATATGTTTGCTTGATGGTTTGGTAAAAGCCCATGCTGTTCCTTCTAAAGGCTTCTTATCAACCTTTGTTGTAATTTTTTCAATCCTGTGGCTGGCTTCACCTTGCTGCTAGCCAGGCTTCACTATCAACAAACTGATCTGCCTCCAAGGCTAAACCACAGGTGCTCTCTAAAGACATACAGACAGGCACCTCCGATGGGCCTTCCCCATGTTATCAGGGACAGAGGATGCTTTTATTTTAACAGGGAAAGAAACACTGTAGCTGTCACCCGAGAACAACCATGGACCACGTGGCACCCCCCACTGAGATCCACACAGAGGCTGCATCTGAGTGACTCATCATACCCACGATGGCCTTCAGACCTGCAGAGAATCACTGGGCCTGCTGTGCTTCCCACTGCTGAGAACCAGGAGCAGACAAGCCTGAAGGACAGTCGCAGCTCACCCTGATACAGTTGGGGCCAGTTTCCAAAAGGAGAAGAGGTTTGGGAGGCCACCCGTTGATTAGGCCCAAAGCAGGCTGTAAACATTGCAGGCTCTGAGGAGTTAACCCCACAGATGGCTTATTTTAAGAAGTGGGTCTGACCTAATCATATGAGGTAACCCACAGCCAAGGTCAGGGTGACTCTTACCCAAATTCCTTACCCAGCCTAACACAAGAATGCCTTGCCAGGCCAGGGATTTAGCTTAGTGCTTCTACCGCCTGCCTTGAAAACAAAAGGTCACAAGTTCAATCTCCAGTACCAAAAAAAGAATACCTTGCCTGTATCAACTATGTATCCCTCCCAACCACATGACTACACGTAGCCCCTTCCTGTCGCACCCTCACCCCAATTGAACAGTGATTGTGTCACCAATCAATGTGGATGGCTCTGGCCGTTCGAGGCCTTTGCTCGCTCAAGCACAGGTCACTCCAGTTCCCGGATTCTCTACCTCTCACTCCGTCTCTAAGTTTCCTTCTCACCATGCATCGCAGCACCGCGCAGGAGATTGGCATCCACAGCAGAGTTCTCTGATAGCTTGCAAACACTTCCAAAAAAGAAAAGCATAAACATTAGAAAATTTTGGTTCTTTTTGTTTCGAGGGACAATAAAGATTTGAGAATCAAGATGATGTCATTATGCCTCATGCACCCGACATTATTCTAAGCACAGAAAGCCTCAGCACATGCCTAAAAATATTTGTAGTAAAAAGATGCATTCTTTTTGAAAGTCAAATATGAAAAACAAGAGTGTAAGTTAGGCATGCTTTAAGTGAAAATGATATGGAAAATTATCATCATCACGTTCTTTTAAAATCCATATATACATATATATATATATATATTTTTTAAAACATATACATATGGATAAAGATATACATATTATAGAATGATTAAATCAAACTAATTAACATTTATTACCTCACATACTCACCATGTTTTTGTACCATGGGCATCTAATATCTACTTTTTTAGCAATTTTAAAATTAAAATTGCATCCTTATTAACTGTAGTCATCATGCTGTGGAACAGATTTCACAATTTATTCCTTCTGTCTAATCAAAACGTGGTACCCTTCAACCAAAATTTTTTCTTTCTCACCCATGTCCCTACATAGCCCCTGGTAACCACCATTCTCCTCTCTGCTTATACAAACTTGACTTTTTCAGACTATGCATGTACCTGAAATCATGTTATTTCCCAAGGTTCCAACACATAGCAGGTATTCAATAAATGCTTGAGAAGGAGATTTACATCCACTCAGTACAAGTGCCACACCCTTATAGCTTGTACAAAATTAAATTTGAGTTGTCTGGCCATGCTGTTCCTTATAAAAATTAATACAAATAAATGTTAATTTAGTAAAAATTTTCTGAATCATCTATAGATTCTGTTGAACTGATGAACTGTAGAAGAACAGAACTAATAATGTATTTTGGAGGGAAAAATTAATATTTGTCTGAGTTATATTTTTAAGAGTGGGCAGTGCAGAAGAAATGTCTTTAGTCTGATTTTTTTTTTTTTTTTTTTTTTTTTTTTT
>NW_022900914.1:807448-814162 GCF_012274545.1 Fukomys damarensis | reverse complement strand
TTTTTTTTTTTTTTTTTTTTTTTTTTGGTACCGGGGATTGAACTCGGGCCTTGCACTTGCAAGGCAGCAGCAGAACCGCTGAGCTAAATTCCCTAAATTCCCTGCCTATAGTCTGATTTTTATACAGGTAAGAAATAATATTTTGTCAAGAGTGAAACGTAAATACGAGCACAGAGAAACTCAAATAATCCTTTCCTCTGATTTTAAAAAACCAAACTATTAGGAAGTAGGAAGAACTCTTTCAAATGAAGAAGAAGGAGATAAGTCTGAGAGAGGGAGGAGGGGAGGAAGAGAAATGGATTTTTATAAAGAATTGAAGAAAAAACAGAAATCGAGTTTTTGCAGATGGGGAGGACAAGAAGGTTTGGAGAGAGGAAGAGAAAGCGACATTAAAAAGAATTAAGATGTGTGAGGCATGTGTACAAATTCTCCATGATGAAAGTGAGCCTTGTGTACTGCTAATGAATACTAATCAGTTGTTTTTTAAATGGAGGCAAAGAACAATTATTTAATTCATTAGCATATGTTACTTCCTCCTTTGTGACCACTTTAGCTGTTCTTGGGAAAATCACACCCATCAGTTGTCCTGTCTCCATGCTGCCCCCAGCTCCTTCCACACTGGCTACAATTATTCAGGGTCCAGAGAATGTTTGCTGAGCTAAAGGAAAGGAATAAACCGATGGCCTGGACTATTGAGCGTTGACCAAGCACTTCTCAGAGCCAATTTAATTTGTTATCCTATTTAATCCTTATGACAATTATTTTGTTCATTCATCCATTTGCTCATCTTTTAATGAGTATTCTTAATGTCCTACTGTGTGAAGGGCTCTGTGCCGGTGTTGAGCACACCAAAGTAAGCAGAAAGAAACCATAGAATTTAAAGAGGGAAAAATAATAGAAATAAGTATGAACTCAAGAGGAATACTGAGGGTAGCAGACTGGGATCTGCATTAGTGCAAGCATTTGAGATAAGAGTTTTTTTCTAAAGAACTGATATTTTAAGCTATGCTGAAGGATAAAACAAAGTCAGCTGTGGATAGCACAGGAAGGATGAATACCCAGACAAACAGAAGAACCTGGCAAAGCCCCAGGGCAACCAGGAGAAGAGCAGCCAAAGAAGTTAATGAACCAACTAGAAGGGATGACTTCTACCTCCATTTACAGAGGCCTGAAGAGGGGTAAATTTAGTCATTCGGAGGAAAATAGATGGATCTTTGCAAAGTGAAATAAATCAGACACAGAATGTTAAAAATCCATGGTTTCTCTTATATGAAAAACCCAAAATTTAAATAATTTAAAGAGTAAAATAGAGGAGAGATGGTCAGAAACCAGGAGGCAGACTTTTTGGAGATGGAAAAGGGGATCTAGGAAAGAGAAAAGGAGGAGAACAGGGGACTAAAACATCAAGATGTGATACACATCTGTATTAGTTCCCCAAGACAAATATATTTTTATGAATCACATATGCTAATAAAGATATACTACAGTTTAAAAGAACACAGAGACTAGCCCAGTGTCCCACAGTTGGTGTGTCACACACATGATGTAACTCTGGGCCTTTTTCACTCCATCTTCCGCGGTAGTTCTTCCACCACCTTTAGAAGGAGAAGTCCCAAACTCAGCCTCAGGGCCCACACCAAAGCTTGGGTGGGAAGTGCTCACAGACTGCCTCTCCGCCTCGGGGGTGCTGCTCTTCTTCCTGAATTTCACCAGTGCCCTGATCAATCCAAGCATGCACAGCCACACATCTACATTGACAATCACAGCACTGAGGAAGGGAAATTAGGAGCAATATTTATTACAAGCAGCAAAAGTTGTCTGAGTTTTTCTCCAGCTCAAGGGAAAGAGGATACCACATTGTACGGGAAACTAAAACTATAAAAACATCAATAATAGTTGATTGTGTCTACACAGAACTCTGGAGTACCTGTAGCTTTCTCTAGACGAACTGAATAGGCAGAGGGGATAAAGCATCCTACGTAGCTTGGTGGCTGCAAATGAAACACTTGAAGCACAGCGTGTGGAGAGAGTGTGTCTGCCCACATTTAGAAGCCAGTGAGAAGCTCCATGAGCTGTGCCACTGCTCCCTGACACCTCACCTGGTCCGTTCTCATGTTACACATAAACACACTGCCTCTGGGTCACCCCAGGCTTGGTTTCTTGGATCCGAATCTTTATCTGACATCCAGTTTTAAATGGCAAACAGAGCAATACGTTCAAAGACAAAATTAGTCATATTATTCCCTGCCTGAGCTCCTGCAGTGCCTTTCAATGTCTCCTTTGATAAAAACAAAATTCTTCACAGAAGTTTCAAGGCCCAGCAGGACGTGGTGTTGGCTCAATCCTCAGTGAGAGACTTGAACTTCTCCCTTGTGGAGTTCACTACATTGCAATTAAATACTTAGCTGGGCAATCACTTGTCCCCCATAGATGGCCACAGCTGTTGAGGACAGGGCTACTGACAGTCCACAGCACAATGCTTAGTAATTCACAAATGACTGCAAGTGAAGGGGACTTGGCTGCCAGCTTAGGAATTTGTCTTGTGAATATCAGAGTCTGGAAATGATGTGCACAGAACTTTACACCAATGTGTGCCAGAAAATGACTGAGAGGATTCGGCTCCACCCTGCCATTTAGGAGCCTGAACCCCTCCCGTGCATTTTGGACACCTTTGGGAAGAAACTGCCGGGAGGGCAGTAACATTCAGCTGAAAACATGCAGGTTTTCCAGAGACTCTCTTCAGAACCACCTTGATACCTGCTTTCCAAGGGAGGAGATGTAAACTGGCAGTAGGTTATGCAGGTTCTGCTCTGCCATAGGCCACTGAAGATGCAACATTTCTGACGTTCACATTGCAGAAACTATTGTGTACCAGCTGAGGCCATGTCTCAGGAAGACTTAGCAGCAGTGAAGTTAATTCCATGCCAAGTCCAGAATTTATTTCTGGGATTCCCACAGTCCATAAGTAATTGATGGATGTGCACAAACATGTCTTATAGGTTATCAGTATACATATGAAGGGTATATGCACCGGGATTCATCTACTCACCCACCCTGAAAATGCCTCAAGAACTAGGAAAATGGTAGATATTCGTGGAGTCCAATTAGAAAAGAAAAAGAAAAAAAAAAAAACCCAGACCGAATTCAGTCCAAAGGACCATTTTATTTTCAAGGCCATCTGTACAAGGCACACCCCAGAGGCAATAGCAGCTGCATTATTCTTCATTATTGTCTTGGAAGAGTATTCTGGCCTTAATAAGGGAGTCCTGATTTTGTGAAAGAGCAAGAACAACATTTCCCTGGGATGGTGAATTAGCTTGCTTTTGAAAAATAAATGAATTTTGTCCCTGAATAAACTTTGCTGTGGTGATTCATTCTTTTATTTTTTCCTTGAAATTAACATTCTAGTACCACTGATCTCTGTATCATTAATGCTTTGGCTTTTGCATGAGTTACATTTTTATTCTAATTTTTTAGAATTGTATTTAAAACCTTGCTTATTTTTTTTAAATCTCAGGGATAATTTTTCAAGATAAGCCAAGGCCATTAAGTGTGTGAAAGGAAAAAGCAGATGGCAGGGCTTCCTGGGGAGCTCGAGACCTTTGCCTCCTTTCTGGACTTAGATGACAACACATGGTCTTCTAGAATGTTCTCCCACAGTCCTGTGAGTCGCATTTCTGTGCCAATGATGATATACATCACCATTTTCATTAACTTTGAGACAGGGTACCCAACTCTCAAGTTCAACTTTGGAAAGTCCTTTTGTCAGGTGTGGACATTTTTGAGTGTTAGGCTTTCATTTTGGACTTCACCACCCAGTGACTATTTTATCTCTGTGAGCCACAGGGGCAGGACCCGTGAGGAGCCCATGGAGCCTGTCCCGCTGAGTGCTGCCCCTGCTTCACCCCGGTGCCCCAAACAGACTCCACCTAAGACAGCAACTGCATGAGAGGCCTCAGAAAGGGCAGGCAGTGAGCCCAGGGTGTGCTCCATCACTGCGGGTGCCTCCCTTGCCACAGGCCTAAGAGTGGCTGGCGCCTGTGTTTAGATCCCTGAAGGGCTCTGCTGCTGGACTGGCAGGCGCTCCGTCACTCCCTCCCACTGTCCCGTGCGTCCCACCCTGCTTGATCTCAACAAAACCCAAGTTTCTGAGGCCGGAGTCTAGGATTCAGAGAAGCATTAGTAGGAAAGGTATATTGGGCCTGGCAAGCCATGGACAGCTTCTTAGTCTGCCCAAGGAAACACCTGGCTTGGCTGTGAAAACAGAACAAGAGGAAGTTGGTGGGGGAAGGCGAAAAGGGAATTTGAAAGAGAAGGGCCTAGACAGCAGGCCCGTGTCATGTCTTCTGCAGCAGAGGTATGCCAGAGAGGTATAGGGGAGGAGGAGAGAGGGAGAGGAGAGAAGGAGGGAGAGCAAATGTCAGGATCAGGCTGCCACTTCTGCAAGCTGACTTGCCAGCCTCGGGATGCCATGAAGCTCTGAAAAGTGCTCCAGTGAGAGGAACCGATTCACCATCCTCCAGAGTTCACTCCTCAGTGTGCACCTCAGCTCTGTGCTGCTATAATAGAATGCCTGAGGCGGGGTCATTTCAATAAACAGGAATTTGTTTTCTCATGTTTCTGGTGGCTAGAAGTCTAAGATCAACTTCCCTGGAAATATACATTCTCTGGATAAACACACCTGCAAGACCACTTCAGAGGGGAGGTATAAAGCCAGCTCAGGACTCAGTTTGTCAGCCAGGTACCACAGCCAGGCTGGCAGCCCCTTTCCCGCCGTGTCTTAACCCATACGCAGCTGCCGCACTGCCCTCCCTGTCTTAGACTCGCCATACTTGGCATCCCAGGAAGGGGACGGTGTCACCTGACTGCTTATAATCAAGGCTCCATCATTCAAACCTTTGTGTCTTTGACAGTTATCAAAGCTCTGAATTTTTCTTCCTTCATTAAAAACCGAGCATAACAATAATCTCACAGTTGTATTATGAGAATAAAGATGAGAAAATGTGTGAATTTCCTGGCAGCTGTTTAAGAAACCACAGTTACTATTCCAGTTTTTAACCACTTTGTTGAACTTTACATGATGTATAAAAGCTGTATTTAATGTATGAAATTCAATGAGTTTGGAGGTGAGGACACATTTAAACCACAGCCAAAACCTCTTCATCAGTATAGCCATCACCCTCTACAACCTTTATTCATTTATTATATGATAAAAAAATAACAACGTAAGATTTATCCTCTTAGCACAATTTTCAGTGCACAGCACAGTATGGTGCAGTGTGGGTGCCATGCACACCGCCCGAGCTCTAGGGTTTACATCTGCTTGCCAGCTGAAACTCTCTGGCTGGGACTTCCAGTTCCCCCTGCCCTGCACCTGCAGATGGCCATTTTTGTCTCTGCACAGAAGCGTATTTCACCATTTCAGATTCTACGTGTAAGTGAGATCCGGCAATATCTGTCCTGGGTCTGGCCTGCTTCATTTAAGTAATGTCTTCCAGGCTCGTGCATGTTGTCCCAAATGTCCGAATCCCATCTTTTTAATCCGGCAGCATATACTTAGGCCACGTGTCCTCAATGTGTTCATCATCGACAGACTGAGTGCTTCCACAGCCTGGCTACTGTGGATAACACTGCAGCAGACGCACAGTGCAGGTAGCGCTCTGAAATCCAGGTTTCTGTTTCTTTGGTTATAAATCCAGAAGTGGGAGTGCTGAATTCCATGCTAGTGTTCTCCTGGTGATGAGGAAACTCCACACTCATCTCCACAGGGCCCACGCAGACACACCTCTGTCAAACGGGTACAAGCGTCCCTCGCCCTCCAGTCCTGGCCAACACTTACTTTTCTCCTTCTGGTAACAGCCATTAAGTATGGAATGTCATCTTTGTGCTTTCAATTTGCACCACCCTGATAATTAGAGCAATTATAGCTGAACGCCTTTACTCTGGCCATTTGTATATTTTCTTCAGAGAAATATCTATTCAGTTCTTTTGCCTCTCTTTAAATCAAACTGTTTGATCTTTTTGCTATTGTGTTATTTGAGTTCCTCATATGTTTTGAATATTAACATTTTAACAGATATGTTTTGTAAGAATTTTTTCCTATCCTATAGGTTAGTGTTTCCTTTAGTTGATTATTTAATTTGCTGTACAGAAACTTTTTAGTTTAACCTAATTCCAGTAATTTATTTATGTTTTTATTAACTTACTTTGTAAATCATTACCAAAACCAATGTTTTAACATCTTTTTCAATCTTTTGTTCTACAGTTTCTTCAGTTACATTGTTACTATTGCTACATTGTTACTATTTTCACCTCCCTCTACGTCTTGACTGTCAGTCAGTCTATCAGTTGAGATGGATAGCATTTTTCCTACTGTCTTTTTAATTTTGATGACACTACATTGATAATAGATGTTTCTTAAACACTATAGGGTTTATTTTCCTAACATTTAGTAGTTGAGTTCACCAAGTATCTGCTGAACCCATGTAATGTGTCAAGAACTTGACATAGATAAACAAAGAGGCCTTCTACGCTGTGATTGCAGGGCAAGAGAAATGCCATGCTGTCCTCTCTCCACAGTCCCACTGCTGGCTGGTGCTTAGCATTCAACAACTTTGGGACCATTTTTTCCCACTTACTCCATCAAATCCAATTCCCCGGGGAGATGCCCTCCTCCTCCTGCTCCTCCTCCTGCTCCTCCTCCTCCTCCTCCTC
>NW_022900914.1:754724-807079 GCF_012274545.1 Fukomys damarensis | reverse complement strand
GTAACGGAGGAGCTGAGAGCATCTTCCGGAAGAGGGAGTGAGGATCCTGAAAGCTGAAGAGGGGGAGAGAACAATGAGGCTAGAGGGCATCAGACCCAGGCAGTCCTCACCGGCCAGTCCTCTCTGAGGGAACGGCTGTGAAGCTGCCGTCAGAGAGCTGCACAATCACCTCCCTGAGGACTGAGCGCGTGGCCTCACCGGGACTCTTCTTCATAGTAGACAGAATGCGTCTGCTCCCTCTCTGACCCTCTGAGGTCTCACAAGTCCCCCATCCTGCAGCACAGACTTGCCCAGGAGCTGGTGGGCCATCTGGCTCCCTCCCACTGTCATCCTGAACCACTGGGCTTCCCAGCGCGGCTCTCCTGGCACGCTCCCAGGAGCAAAGCCAGACAGGGATGGTAAGAGCTGCTGAGCCCTCCTGCTCACCTCTGCTGGATTTAGTTGTCTGCCAGTCTGACTGCCAGAGACCTTTGCCAGTGGCCAGCGGCCCTCAGCCTCATCGCTGAAGCCAGCGCTGCAAGTGACTGCCACAAAGTCTCCTGGCAGCAGCCAGTTTATAACACACACAGCTCACCACACTTGTCACTGGGGGCAGTATGCTTGGGTGCTACAGGAACTCTGTTTAACTGGGCAAGCCCTGTGCCAGGCTGGCCCTACTCTCCTAAGGAATCAGTAATATATAAACAGTGGCTCTTGCCCTCAAAAAGGTTGTGGTCAAGCAGGAAAGAGAAATCCAATCAGAATCTGACATTGAAGAGAAGTCTGATTTAAAGACATGCGAAGTAGATAGTTGCTAATACGCCACCAGGTGAAATATTTATAAAAGATGCTTGCTCAGTTGGGATACAATCCACACAAACAGGAAGGAGCGTCGGTGCTGCCAGCGCCAAGCAGGAGAGGAGAGTCTCTGGAAAAGGGACCGGGCAGTGGGGACAGCGGGCTGGGGCTGGAAGGCAGGAGCCGCTGGTGTGGGAGCCGGAGCTAGGCTGAGGGGAGCAGGTGGGCTTAGGCTGAGAAACTGTGCCACAGGATTTGTTCTTTGAACAACTGGTGTTTGGCAAAGGTCACAGCAGCTCCTGTGTTTCTATCTGAGAACCAGATGACTGGGGAAGACAAGTCCTACCACACCCTGGCGAGCCCACTGGCCTGGCAAACAGAGAAGCAGCCCAGAAAGCTGTGGCGTCCGGAGGCCCCTAGGATGACCGCAGCTGCTCTTAGAATGCGACTGACTGTGGTGCCTGCGATGCAGCCCACACTGGTTTTGGCAAACAGAGGCAGAAACTTGGAACCCAGGGGCTGCGGCTGCACCAGCTTAGGGACCCTAGAGTGCAGGGCTGCGCCTGTCCAGGAGGGCGGAAGGGCAGCTCTCTGGGGCCGGCCTGGAGCACGCGGTGAACCCCTCCACCGCACAAATATTTGTGGAATTCACTCCAGTGATTAAACCCTTTTGACAAAGGGAAGGGACTGAGCAATGCTCCTTATTAGTTATTGGATTTTCCATTTCTCTTTGTGGAGGGGGAGAAGATGCAGGAAAGGCAAACAGTTTGAAATTGATTGTTTGCTTCCCTCCTGGGTAATTTCCTGGCAACTGACAAAATACACAGACTCTGAGAAGCAGCCGTTGGCTTAGTGTAAGACCGTTTTCTCTGAGTTTTTAGATTTTAAAAAATATCTTAAGCTCCAACTTCCGTATTTTTTAAAATAAGAGTAATAACATGAATGTCATCAGGCCCCGGAAAGCAGGTTCATCCCTCTGGCAGAGGAGGTTGGCGCTGCAGAGCCCCAGGAGTGGTGGCCAAGGACGCAGGGTGGGAGGGCTGAGCTCTGGAGAGCAGAGCAGTGTGCAACCTGAACACCCTGGCCACAGCTGCAGGTCTGGCTGTGAGAAAGGGCTGGGGATGAAGGCCAGGAAGCCACTGCACACTGAAGGACTGTCAGGTTCTCACAGACAGCCAAAGGAATACCTACTTCTAATCGAGACAGCCCGGCCAAGCCAGGAGCAGCTTGAAGCAAACTTCACACCTGAGCCTCACCACCATAAATGGGGACCTTGAAGCTGCTGCACCTGCAGGGGTGTGGGCCCAGGGACGGCAGCAGCAGGGGAACACTGGACACAGCACACACGCTTCTGCCTGTTACATGTGCTCAGTCCTGCTACCAGCCTCGAAGCAGGTGCTGCTGGCACCCCGCTTCACAGGGGAGAAGAGGCTGCCCAGGGACTGCTCAAGAACAGAGAGCTGACACCGGCAGTCTCCCCAGAGCCTGGCTCCTGACCACCTCCCTGGCCTCCCCACTGCGCAGGCCTCCGTGCAGGCCCCAGACACCGGGAAAAGAGACAATGACAACAAGTCCAGAGTCGCAGGTGCACTGGGCAGTCCCGGGCACTCTGCCACGGCCAGCGGTCCTGGGAGGACAGTGGCGAAATCACAGCACATTCCTGCATCAGGAGCTTGCACCCCATCTGGGAAAGCTGAAAACAGAAGCGAAACAGGAAGTGATCCATAAATCAGACAGCACATTCAACCACGTAACCCCAACAACAAGGGTCTGGAGGCTGACCAGGGTATCAGAGAGAAGAATTTGAAAAGAGGAAGCAGGAAGTGGCCATGCCCAAGCGTCACCCTCTGGGTGGGGTTGGGGCATGGGTGGAGAAACAAGCCAGAAGTGGCCGGGTTTCAATGACAGAGACACTGCTCGTAACGCTGGGCTGCAGGGAAGCGCTCTGGGTGTGGTAGCGCTATGTCTCTCCACAGCCACAAGTCGCTTTTTCTTTCTTATTGATACTTTGAGGAAGGGTATTGAGGGTTGTCTCAGGATGAGTGGACGTGACTGATATTCCGTCACACGTACACCTTGCTTTATGAAACATTTGCCCCAGGTTTCTACCGCTGTAGTCTCCCGGGTCCCCATCACCGTGTTGTTACCCATAACCTGCCCACAATCGGCTCTCAAACTGTGCTGACAGAGAAAGAAAGCCAGAGGGCCAGCGGTGAGAACCAGGCATGCTTCCGGAGTTGAGAGAGCAGGAGCCGGTCCGATCAGCCCAAGCACCAAGGGTGCGAGATACAACAAAGGCCGCAGGCGCGAGATCCGACAGAGTGGCGGGCAGCAGACAAGAGGATGTCCCAGCCTCTCTGGGGCCATTACCCAGAGCTGCACATCCATGCAGGCGAGGGTTAGCTCTTGGTAGACAGCCAGGGAAAGGCCGGCTATGCTGCAGACTCTAGTTGGGAGGGAAGCACAACCATGGGCACAGGAATTTGCCGGGTGTGCATTTGTCCAAAATTCTGCAGCTCAATCATCTGAAATATTCCGGCCCTCTTTGGAAACCCTGGATGCCCCAAGCTGGTCCTCTGACTGCTTTAGCACAGACGCAAGGACTGATGTGGCTCCCATGTGCGCTGGCGCCAGCTCTTCCCTAAGCCACGCCCGCCCGTCCCTGCAGGCCGCTCTGCCCAGCGCCTTCCTCACCTGCAGGTCCCCACGGAGCTCTTCCTCACGGCCCTGAGAAGGGCGGCTCCTGTTTCCCATCCTCTTCAGTACTGTTCCTGTCCCGATCCTCAGTGATTTCAAATCGACATCGTGGATCCCTCCCCTGCCCCAGCCTTTCAGTAACTTGACATCGTCTCCTCCGAAGGTTTTCCACTCCCTACTCCCTCCCGAGACCAGACACTCACACTTGGTAACAATCAACCCCTCCCCAGTCTTCATCTCAGATTTCTCTATCTGCGTGGCTTGGTCCTTCACTTCCTCCGATGCACTCTACTATCCATCACCCCAGTTCTGTGGCCCTATCTGGACCTAAACAAGTCTCGACTTTCTCCTTGCTCAGTTCTTTTGCTTTCTGCACAAGGTTGGACACTGTGGTTTCTCACTTTGATCTGTCCTTCGTCCTTCTTCTCACCAATCTAACTTTTCCTGCTGGCACAGGAGGGAGGCGGACTCCTTTCCTCCTGATTCTGTGTTACGGCTGATGGGGCGTGAGCGTATCAGCCTAACCTGCACTGTGGCTGGAGAAACATGCACAGCTCTCCCACCGGGCTTCCTGAAATTCAGGATCACAAACTCTGACAGTTAAGCTTGATTTGGTCAGGTTGATTGGCACCGGTGTCGCCAGGGAGTTGGTGGAGTACTTCTGGGTGGCTGGAGGCCTGGCCTTTGGTACGTTACCTGGGCCCTGGCCCTTCCTCTCTGGTGCTGTTCCCTGCTCTGTTTCCTTCCCGCCACGAGTGAAGCAGCTTTGCTTCTCCACACCTTCTACACAATGCTCCTGCCTTACAGCCACTAACCGTGGACCAAGTCCCCTGAATCCACGAGCCCAATCAAACCTCTTTTCCTTTAAGTTGGGAGAGCCAGGTGCTGTGTCCCAGCAACAGGAACGCTGACTACTACACTGTGACATCACTAATTCATGACTAGCACGATGGGCTGACTAGCGATCTTTCTCACTTTGCAAGGATACTCACCCTTCTGCGCAGCTCAGAAGCTATTTTGTGCCTTTCCCTCTCATTTAGTGCCTCTAACCACTAACTCTTCTCCCACCCTCGGTCTTGCCTAATTATGCTGCTTCTTAATTCGCTGAGGAAAGAGCAGCAGTCAGAATAGATATTTCTCCAACTCCTAGCATCCTCTCTTCAGGGCTATATACATTGCCCCACATGCTCTGCCTTCCTCCCAGTAACTCTAAATGTGTAGTTTTGTACCTCCTGAGGCACAACTTAATGCAGAAGTCAAATTATGCTATTCCTATGCTCCAAACTCTTCAATAGCTTTGCATCTTATTCGGGAGTCGGAAAAAAAGTTAAAAACCCTTACTCATAATTCTCCCATCCTTCATGCTCCTCTCTAGCTCTGGAGACTCACTCTCCTGGTGTTCCTTCTCTTTGGGCCCCAATGATTTCCAGTTATCAGGGAACTCTGTATGCACACACCTACCACAGGACCTTTTCATTGCTCCCTTGCCTTATCTGCTTATCTCTCCAAAATATCAAAGTATTCCTCCTCTACTTCCTCTGTGTTGCTGCTCAGCGTTAACTTGTCACAGTGGGCTTTCCTACCCCCATTTGGTATCTCATGAGATTTGGTTATCTCTGTTCTATGGTCCACCTTTATGTTCTCCATGTCACCTAGTTTTGTCATCATTAAGGTTAGTTATGTACTCATGTTTTTATGTAAATTATTTGAAAACTGGATTTTGTTTCTTGTGTCCATTCTGTTGACCACAGTGGTCATCAGAGTGTCTGGCATTAGGTGGGTACTTGAGTTAATATCTCCAACTAATAAACTATCCTGGATGGTGACGTTGGCTTCCACATAGATTTTCTTTTCCAAAAAGAAAAGGCGCCTTTCCTACAGAAAAGTCTAACAAAGCACTGTTCTGGATTACAACAGCTATTGCTTGGGTGAATGTAGCGCATCATTTCAAAACGTTTTGAAATAATGACTCTATTTTAGGCATCGCAGGCTCTAAACTTGGCAGGAATGGGATTCATCCCAGATAGAAGGCCTGGTTTCCGGAGTGAGCCGTTGCTCCTCTCCCCTCTCCCATCTCAGTTTTTAAGTGACCTTTTCTGCTGCAGTCTGACAGCTCCTTCCAGCAGCTCTGCCACACAACCAGCCACCGGCAGGGCAGGATCCCCGCAAAGTGCCTGCTCTCCCTCAGTGTGGGGCTCCGAGACTCATGAGCCCGGGCCTGGACTCTCTGCAAAGGGTTTTCTGTGTCTTACTTGGAAACCAGGCTGGCTGTCCTTGGGACTCACCCTGCCAAAGCCAGGGGAAGCTCTTGGACATGACAGGACTACACAGACACATTAACAGCTTGTGGAACCTTGTTCTATTTCTTCAAATGTGTCCTGAGCACCAACTTTCTAACTCGCTCCCTCCTGCCCACCAGAACGTAAGCTGCCTGCAACAAGAGCCAAGTGGCTTGGTCACAAGCTCCTCAGCATGCCTGCAGAGTGGGCACTCAAAACCGGCTGTTGGTTGAGCAAATGAACATGTGTCTTAATCCTGAAAACGTTTTCATTGGCTACCACATGTCATCTCGGGCATAAAAAAGACGGAGTCCAACTCTCCAGTTGGAGAGGCCAATAATTAGGTTCCGTAGTAGGCAGAAAGAAAAGAGGAATCTCACCCTTGGGCTCTCGGCTTGGAGCGGGGTGAGCACCCACAGGCAGACAATTGTCTATAAGGCAAATCAGAATGAGTAACAGCAACAAGGAAGAAACAGTTCCATGTGACTTGGGAATTGTCACCTGTGAAAGTTGAGCTGAGACTTTAAGGTCAAGAAAGAATTCCTCAGTCAGTGCTGCATGCAGAGGGCTCACAGGGAGACCCAGGAAGTGCTTCCCTTACACTTTGCTACAGACAGCAAGCTAAATGAAAGCTGTGCTCTGTCACACAGAAGCATTTTTTAAAATATCTAATTCACTGTGGCCTGATTCTTTTGATGAGCACAGTAAAAATGTCAAGACAATGTCAGCTTGCTCTACCAGGCTCTAAATGCTTGCTCTCACTTTCTGTCCTTATCTTGTTGTGAACCAATGAAAACTATGAGAAACACTGGCCCTGGAACAATTTAATGGTGTCCAAGAAAAAGCTGGGCAGCATCCCAGGGCGTTGGAAACGCATAACATCTGTCAGACCCAGCGGAGGCTGTGAAGGCACAGGACGGGGACTGTGTGAGACGTGAGCACTGACAGGCTGTCATGCCAGTCTGCCCCAGCAACTTCACCTGAGAAGTGAAGCCAGCATGCTGAGCTTCAGTCTGTGCAAGAGTCAATCGCACAGAGTCCTGCAAGCAGGGATGCATGGTGTTTCTACACCAGGGATCCTGACGATCTCACAGAAGGGGTTCACTACCTAAGCGCTTTGAACTGCACAGTAAGATTCCTATGTTCAGGGTTGCAGTTATTTTTAAAGACATTTCCCAATCATTCAAATTTGACCCTACGTTTGGGTTAAGTGAGATAGACCTGTCATGACTCTGTCACGCTACAAACACCCAGTTCCTGGGACGACAGCTCCAAGTCAATCAAAGCGGGGAGATGCCCCTGGTGGTGGGTCTCCAGGCTCTGGCAGAGCCCAAGGGAATAAATCAAGGGAAAGCTCCATGAACTCTCCTCAGCATTCCTACTCAGAGTCAGGAGTTAACCTAAGTAATGAGAATATAAAAACTGGAGGGAAAAGAGACAAAACAGATTATTTGCCAGAAATGAGATTTTTCTAGGTTGACATGCAAAATGACCTACAGATTATTACCACTCAGAGATATCAGCAAACTTTCTAGATTAAAAAACTATACAAAAATTAGTTCTATTTCTACATGCCAGTGATAAACATCTAGAATATTGTTTTATTCATTAAGTTATTCGTACACTTATGTATACATTATGATCACATTCATCATCAGGAATTTGTATCTGTACGTGACATATCTTGGGCCTTACTTTTTTCCATTCCCCTTCCCTCCCTTTAACCCTTCCGCCCTTCCCTATTTACAAAAGCTTTGTTTCTGTTTTTCCTTCTTTTCTCATTTTTTCTTTCCCTTCTTTCCTTACCCCTGCTCCCCTCCTTCCTTCGCCCTTCCCCTTTGAACATTTTCTTCCTAGTTCACATTATCTATTATACATTTTGGTCTTCATTTACACTTTCAGTTTCTCACACCAGAGAAACAATTTGGTATTTACACGTGTGTCCTGTTTATTTCACTTGAGAATATGGTCTCATGGTACATGCATTTAGCTATAAATGGTTCTAATTTCTCTTTCATTATGGCTGAGTAGTACTTCATTTCACGAAGAAAAAAAACTACATCTTCTTTATCCACTTGTCAACTGATGGGCATTTGAGCTGTTTTTAAGATTTAAGTTATTACAAAGTGTGCCATTATAAACATGGGTGCACATATATCGCTGTGGTGTGATTCTTTTCATTCTTTTGGGAAAATAACAAGAAGGGAATAACTGGGTCAAGTGGAATCTCTAACTTTTAGTCTTTTGAGGAATCTCCACCCTGATTTCCACAGTGGTTGCACAGTCTGCACTCCCGCCAGCAGTGGAATAGGGTTCCTTTGTCCTCACATCCCCCCCAGCATTTGCTATTGGTTGATTTCTTGATAGCAGCCATTCTTTCTGGGGAGAGGTGGAATCTCAGCCTTGTTTTCATTTGCATCACTCACATGACCAGTGATGCTGAACATCTTTTTAAATATATTTATTTGCTACTTCTACTTCTTTGAGAAGTGTCTGTACATTTCAGATGCTCATTTTTGCATCGTGTCTTTAAATTTGGGAAGTCTGATTTTCTTAAGTTCTTTATATATTCTAGAGAGCAGTCCTTTGAGGAACAGCTGGTAAAAATTTTTTCCAACATTGTGGGTTGTCTCTTCACTCTGTTGCCTTCTCTTGCAGTGCAGAAGCTTTTTAATGAGATGAGATCCCAGCTGTAGATTCTTTCTGCTAGTTCCTGTGCCACTGAGATTTTGTTCATAAAGTCTTTTCCTATACCAATGTCTTCCAGAGTTTTACCTAACCTATCTTCCACTAGGTTTTTGTTTCTGTTTCAATATTTAGATCTTTGATCCATTTCAATTTTAGCTTAGTGCCTGGTGAGATATATGGGCCTAGTTCTAATCTTTGACAAGTTGAAATCCAGTTTTTGCAGCACCATTTCTTAAAGAGGCTACCTTTCCTCCAGTGAGGATGTTTGGCTCCTTTGTCAAAGATGATGTAGCTGAGTGTGTCTGGAGTTGTTTTACATCTTGTAATTTATTCCATTAATCCTCAGGTCTGTTTCTTTGCCAGCACCATGCTGTTTTTTATCACAGTAGCTTTGTAGTATAGTTTCAAGCTGTGGATTGTGATGCCCTCTACCTCGTCTGTGTTGCCCAGAATTGCCTTTGCTATTCTAGGTCTCTTCTAGTTCCAAATGAAATTTTGGATTATTTTCTCTAGTTCTGTGAGATATGTGGTTAGAATTTAGATCAGGATTGCATTAAATCTATAGAACAGTTTTGGAAGTATGGCTATTTTCACTATATTGGTTCTTCTTACCTAAGAGCAAGTGATATCTTTCTATTTTCTGATGTTCTCTCCCATCTTTTTTTTCAAAGTGCCATAGTTTTCAAACTAGAGGTCTTTTACTTTGTTAGATTGATTCCTCTTCTTTTTTTTTTTGATGCTATTGTGAAAGTAGCAGTTTCCTCAGTGCCTCTCTCCTGTACAGGAAGACTATTGATCTTTGTGTGTTGACCTTGTATCCAGCTACTTTACTGAATTTGGTTATTAAGTCTAGAAGACTTTGGGTGGAGTTTTGGGAGTCTTCTATATAGAGCATCACATCATAGGATATTAGTATTTAAAATTATATATTTATAATAGCAACAGCAACAAAGAAAACTCTGAAAATCTAGAAATAAATCTAGCAAAAGATATGGAAGATCTTCATGGAGAATATTGTAAAATGTAATTGAAAAACTGTTGAAAAACAATAAAAGATAACTAAAAGAGTTACATAATGTTCTCAGAAAGACAATTCAATATATAATCTTTTTTATTTCCCAAGAGCAAATACAAGATTTTTATAGACTAGCAATGAAATTCTATACAGTTTCCTGTGAAACTTGAAAAACTGACTCAAAAGTGAACATAGAAAAGCAAAGAAGATACTGTATGTAAGACCCTGGGCTCCTGCTTAGTCTGATTTGCCCTACAAGGCAGCAAGACTTATTTTTAAAAAAGAAAGGGAGGAAAAAGATTTAGAAATTAAGAAAAAAGTCTTCTTGTTTCAGGGATATAATAAAAAACATAATCTTATGATTAAAAAACAAATCAGTCAACAAATGAGAACTAGTTCCATAATACATTCTAGACTATTTGGTCATGTGTGTGGAAAAAATAATTGAAATCTGATCCCTTCTTTACACTATACCCAGAATCAGGTGCAAATGAACTAAATTATTAATTATAAAAGATTTAGAAGACAGTGACCGAGAACTTTACTATGATCTTGTAATAAGGGATGATTTTTAAAATAAAATAAAATACAAAACAAAAGAAAATACTGAGAAATGTATATAAAGCTAAAAACAAAACCTTCTATATATCAAATGACACTATAAAGGAAGCTATAAGATAAGCATCAAAGTAAAAGATGTAACTGGCAATGGTTAATATCCATTATAGAAATTTTTAACACAAATTAATGAAGAAAAATATTTTTTAAAAATAAACAATGAACCAATAACCCTACCAAATATTTCATGATGTAGAAAATACAAATAACCCAGAAAAATGTGAGCAGACCTCATTTCTAGTTATTAATTAGGTAAAATAAAATCATTTCAACTCTTGAAGGTTTAAAACATCTAAAAATTAGCCCAGAAGTTGGAACAATTTGAATAATAAAAAAACGAATATAGCAGTACCAGATAACCTACAATGTAAAAGAAAAACCCATGACCCAATACAGATTAAATAAATGAGAAATTAATAAATGAAGAGAAAAGACAACTGCTCTATGCTAAAAATTCCAAATAAGTTACTAAACAATCCACCCCAAAAGAGGGGAAACATAACTCATCATTCTCTAACGGTGTTGTTTTTATTTTCTGGTTGCAGGGACAAAATACCCAATACCCACAAGTTAGAGGAGTTAAAGTTATTGGATTTATTTTAGCTCAGAGATGTAGAGGTTTCAGTTCATGGTCATCTGGCCCCAAAGCAGGGCTGCTTGACAGAGGGCGTGGCAGAGGAGAAACAGTCCCTAGCAGGGTAGGCAGGAAGCAGAGAGCCTTCCCTCTTTCACTTTTGTTTCTATCCCTTTGATTCTGCAAGCCTATTTGTTGGTACCACCCACACCAAGAGTGGGTCTTCTCTTCACTAGCTTCATCACCCACACCAGAACTGCTTTAAACCAGTCAGTTGACTGATCCAGTACCAACACCCATAATCCAGTCACCCCCAAAAGCCCCACCTATAAATGCATGAGGCCTTAGGGCACTCCTAGATATAAACCTTAATAGGTATGTTTTACATGGTGGCTTCCTTCCATGATACACAGTGTGGAAAAGGGAGAAAAAGTACATTCATGATGGAAAAATCTGATGAATGTTACTTCAGACAGGTGATCAGTGTCAAGATCATCAGTCTTAAATCCTGTTCATACACATGGTCCTGATACAGTGTGATGAGAACAGCACTTTACCTCTGTGACATTCCCTAGAACCCCAGCCTAATTATAAGAAACACACCAGACAAATTCCAGAGGGCCCAGCCTTATAAGTTAACTAACCAGCATTTCAGGAAACCATCAAGGTCTGCAAACTACAGCTTGCATGCCAAACCCAGGACAAAACCATATGATCCTCTCAATAGATGCAGAAAAAGCATTCGACAAAATTCAACACCCACCCATTAATGATAAATACCCTATAGAAAATTGAAATAGGTGGTCTTTATCGCAACTTGATAAAGGCTATCTATGAAAAGCCAATGGCCAACATCACACTAAATGGTCAAAATCTGAAAACTTTCATGTTAAAATCAGGAACAAGACAAGGTTGCCCACTATCGCCAGTCCTATTCAATATAGTTTTGGAAACATTGGCCACAGCAATTAGACATGAAAAAGAAATTAAAGCAATAAAAATAGGAGAGGAAGAAGTGAAACTGTCATTATTTGCTGATGATATGATACTCTGCATTGAAGACCCGGAGAACTCCTACCATCTGTTTTCAAAGTAAAATTTTACTGGAACACAAGCATACTGTCCATCTGCTACTATCTTGACCGATGACCCAGCAACATTTTCAAATATTTCCTAGGAAATACTTGTTCCTATAAAGCAGTGCGAATTAGTAGATTTTTAAAATCTTTCTTTCTAAAACATGCAGGGCAAAAATGGGATTTAAACGGTGAGCCTTTCCCCGAGCTCACCTGGAGAGATGGAAGCACTGACTGCTGCGGGCTGACCAGCCCCAACTCCCCTCGCCGCCAGCACAAGCAGGGTCACAACCGCACAGGAGCCCAGCCGGGTCCTCACCTCGCCTTGGGCTCTGCCTGGGGACTGAGCTGGCCAAGAGCTGGGACTCTGGCAGCTGCTGCCCAGGAGCCAGCTAACTCCTCTGCCCTACTTGCTGATGAGGGCGGAAAATGTGATGCTGAGCTGCAAGCGTTCACCCTCCCTCTAAAGGAAAGAATTGTCCAAACGAAGTCACTTGAAGGCCATTTTAAAGAGACCTACATAGGTGATGTTTTATCACCATTAGTCATTGAGGGTCTTATAGGGACAGGAAGCACTTTTAGGTACAGCCACTCTATTGGTTGTTACTAAGTTGATAAACCCTAGTGCAGTGACACTGTCAGAAAGACCCTGTGGTAGCCGGACAAAATGATACATGCCTGTAATTCCAGCACTCAGGAGGCTAAGGCAGGAGGATTGCAATCTGGAGCCCACCCCAGGAAATTTAGTGACAGAGAGAGCCTGTCTCAAAATAAAATTTTAAAAAACGATGGGGATGTATAGTTTAGTACAAAGGCTGGGTTCAACCCCCAATATCATAAGAAGAGAAAGACCCATCTGTCCCTGTCATCCCAGCAAATGGGTGAGAACAACTGGGCAGTGATTCCCATGGTCCCCACAGGTTCGTGTGTTTACACGTGTGGGGTGAGCGATGTCCTGGGACTGGGTCAGGGATGCCAGTGAAGGCCGGCTTCTTCCCACAAGAGTGCCCCATGGCACCAACAATGGGAGCCGTGGTCCCGAGGAAGCAGGGCCTGCTCCGAGCTGGTAGAACCAGAGAAGGTCGCCCCACAGCCACAGGCAAGACGTGTGTGGCTTTTGCACCTTGCCTTTTGTCTCTGTTTCCTTAACGTTTCCCTTCGGTTCAGTGTGGGTTTGTTAAAGTTTCTTTTCCTTTTTCATATTTATTTATTTTTATTGGTACACGTCGGTAGCATTCATCGTGGGGAGGTGGCCCGTGTGCCTGATGTTTCTTAATTCTTTTTTAAACCTCCTCCCTTCCCTCCCCTCTGGAGCCTCTTGGACTCTGCACTTGCCAGGCAGGCGCTGCGCGCTGATCTGCATCCCAGCCCTCACCATGTGTTTACCGTCAGTCTCCCCTTGCAGGGACAATGGTGCTCGTACACAGCACTTCTCAGCCTCCCCTCCAATCTCACCCCACCCTGCACCGCTCGGTTCCCTTCCCATCTGCGCAAGAACAGGAGGGGCTGTGTCTGCAGTGCGCTCCATATTCCAGAGGCCGCCGCAGGGGACCCAGGATGCAGTGCCCCCCATGGGAGCGGCCTTGGAAAGGGCCAAGCACTGACGTCCAGGGCGGAATTTTATTGAGGGAGCCGAGCTTGCTGCAATAATAAACCCTCTAAATCTGGTGAGTGGGACAAACCACAGTGTACGAGTTTTAAGCCCTGATTTTTTCTAAACATAATTTAATTTCCAAAAATGCAGCTCAGACATCTCCTTACATGCTGTGCTGGGCTCACAAATCAGAGGAGCCCCCGTGTGCGTCTGGCACTGGAAGCACCCTCGTGCAAGGGCCGGCTTCCCAGCCAGCAGGGTCCCTCCTCCCAGAGCCTCCCACCTCCTCGCAGCTGCAGGACCCACCAGAGGGGCGGGGAGGTTTCTGGACGAGAAAGTCTGGCTCCACCCCTTCGCCACAGCCCGTGCGGCTCACGAGCAGGGCAGTGGCCAACACCCGGCTGACACCAGCCGTGGCTTCTGTTCCTCCTGTAAGTCTTTTGTACCTGAGAAGAGCATGATGTCTTCATGCTTTAGCCTCCCAAGGTAAACTAGAGGTCTCCGCCGAGGCAGAGAAGATTTGGCTGCTGAAATGCGATCTGAGCAGCCTGTTCCAGCTGCTGCACTGTGGCTGTCCTCGGAACAGGTCAAGGGAGCACAGCACACTCTCTCATCTCCAGAGACAGTCGGAAGACAGGATGAACACGGAAAGCTCAGCGAGGAGCTGCAGCCCGCCCACACCTGCCCCTCCAGCCTCACCCTGCTCGGCCACACCGGCCCACCAGGACGCCTTCCCTCCCTCTGCGTCCTTGTCCGCCCACCTCAGGGGGCCTGGCACCGTCCTGCCTGCTGGCCGTCGTTGGTGCTCAGCTCTGCCGCGACCAGGTCTGCCCTCGCCAGCGGGACCCGGGTGCGGCCCTCCTGTGTCTCCTGCCCTGCTTTCCCAAGCAAAGGCTCAGGTGCGTGCTTTCCATTCCTCTTTTGGCGGCACTGTGGAGAGGTAGCTGAGCCAGGAGTCTCTTCAAGGCCAGCGTTGTGATCAGTGCAAGTCCTGCAGTTCCTCCACACTTCTGTTTCCATACCGGAAATGGGAGAACTAACGAAAACTCCCCCACACAGGCGGATGGGAGGATCAATAGGTGAAAGTGTCGGATGAGTCTGGCACAGGCTAAAAGCAGCTTTGGTAGATAAAGTAATATCTTTTTCCATCTCTGTTAAGGAAAATGGCTTTTCTTCGTTAGCAATGTACTTCTGACAGCCTCTGACACAGACCCCAAGGACACAGGCCCAGAATTTGTTTCTGCTCCCAGCTGGGGTTTCTAGGACACCAGATCCTCACGGTACAGGCTGAAGGACCCCTGCATTGAAGTCACCTGGAAATATGTACACCACAGATTCCCAAAGCAGGGTCGAGAGAGAGAGAGAGAGAGGGAGAGAGAGAGAGAGAGAGAGAGAGAGAGAGAGAGAGAAGCTGGTACAGAGGTCACAGACTTAGAATTCTCCAACTTCACTGCGGTATGAAAGCTACTCAACAACCACTCTTATTTTCCACTGTCGGTATGGTATTCAGTAAATCATAAGAGGTGTTCGACATTTTATAGCGGTGCCTCGATTCATGAACTTAATTCTTTCCATAATTCTGGTCCCAGAAATCATTCCACAATTCTGGTTGCAACTGAAATAATTTCATCAACCGAGGTTCTGTTACATAATACAATGGGTTTTGTGCTCTATGATGTTGCTGACTGTTGGCTAATTTAAGTGATTTGAGCACATTTAAAGTAGTCTAGGCTAAGCTATGGTGTTTAGTAGGTTGTGTATTAAATGGATTTTCAATTTAAAATATTTTCAACTAATGGGCTTACTAAGATGTAAATAGGCAGCCTGTGTACTCCAGTGCTCAGAAGAGCAGTATCACAATAAACCAAAGATGGAAACAACCTATGTTCACAGAGGCATCACTCGCAACATGGAAAAGATGAAAACCCCTCTGTCAAACAAGTACTAGGGAGAGAGAAGCCTCTGTGGGGAAGGGGCCCTGCCTCTCACCTGGCCTGGCCCCCTTGCCTTCTGACACCACTGGCTGCAGAGGGGACAGGGCCACTGGTGATGGGCAGGAAGGATGCTCTGTGAGGTCCAGAGGAGCCTGCGTGCCTTGTATGAAGGTGTGGCTGGGGAGAAGGAGAGTAGGTGGATCTGAGTCGGATTCAAAAGTTGAAGCCATCAGAGTCCCCAGAACACCTATGAGAGTGTTTCGGAAATCTCTTTCAGGGGATAAAGAAACGTCTTTGAATGAGGCCTGTGGGCTTTCCCCCTCCTCCTCCCTAATGCTCCTCTGTAAAATATCAGAAGATGACTAAGACTTGAGTTTGGGAAAGAGAGGAGCACGGGGAGAAGTGAGGACCACGTGCCCCCCCAGGGCTGGCTGCAGACCGGAAGCCAGCTCCGGTGTGGACTCTGAGCACGCTGGAGCCTGCAGGGTGACAAAGGCCTGGGCGGAACTCGGAGTGACTGCAGACACTTCCACCGTGAGGGAGGAGACAGCCAGAGCTCGTGGGGCTTACACCTAAGCGTGCACAGAGACCAGCCCACTCCCCTTGGAGACCACGTAAAGAAAACAGGGCTGGTAAAACTGAAAATGTTAAAGTTTGCCAAGACTCCAAAGAGAAACCTCTGTTATGTTTTTAGGAAGAAAGGAGGGATGAAATAAATTGTGTTTCTGAAGAGCCCTGGAGGGTATATGAAGGAAGCAGTAAGTGGGGCCAGGGCAGAAGCAGAAGGAGCACAGGATGCTAGGACAGCCTCGGGCTGGGGCTCTTGAGGGAATGTAAGAGATGGCCGGCCATGCTTGTTACACAGCTAACTACTAATGGACTGAACATGGGACGAAAGGAAAGAGAAGCATCAAGGATAACCATAGACTGGAGATGATGATGGCACCATTTCTCCTGATGAGCACAGGGTAACCCACAGAGAGAGGAAGCAAACTGAGGGTTCAGTGCATCTGGTGAGTTTAAGATGTGTCCTTAGATATCTAAGTCAAAGGTGCGCATGTGTGAGAGGTCAGAGCTGGACGCATACATTTGGTGGCTTCTGCCTTATCTTTTAAACTCATGAGACTGGATGAGAAAGATGGGATGAAGAGAGAAGGGAGTCAGCAAAAGACGAGAAGGCGGGCCAGTCTTGTCAGCTGAAACTCAGCGCAGCAGCCGGGAAGGGAGAGTGTTCCCTCATTCAGCGGCTAACAGAAAGTCAAAGGAAAACGAGAGCAGTGTGGCATGTACACGTAGCTTCAGTCTTGGGGAGAGGAAGGTCATTCGTGAACTTGAAAAGTACAACGTCTGTGGGAAGGTAGGAGTAAGAGCACGAATGGGAAAAGCTGAGAGCAGAGTAGGAAGTGAGAAAATGGAAGGAAAGAACTCTGAGTAGGTCTGCTGGTTACAGATGCTGCAGTTTGGCTAGCTAAAGAGGACTTGCTTTGGGGGCCTGAGACTCAGGGCTTGAGACTCAGGTCTTATACAGAACCAAGCCAAAGATTTCATTGCAATAGAAAAGTAGGCAGAAACTTGGTCATACAAATCTCAGTTGGTGCCCAGATTCTGTTACAGTCATGGACGACGACTATCTTCTAACGGATGGAGTACAAATTAGCAAAGGCAAGTTCAGGTCAGGCGAAAGGAGAGAGGTGCAGGTTGAGAGATGAGTGAGAAGTGAGGACGTGGGACGATCCCTGGGTAACTCTTCAGAGGCCATGTCTGTGAACGGAGAGAGACTGCACACAGGCCAGCAAGGCCGACTGTGGGAAAGTTTGTAAAGACTGTTGTTTTCCATCAAGGTGGGAAAAGCTCAGGCACACTGAGATGTTCATGGGAAGGATACAATGAAGGAAAAATAAGGCCACATATACAAAAGGTAATCTAGGGGTAGGTTTTCCAATGCTGTAGGGCTTGGGTTGCAGGACAGCAGTGGAGGCCTTGAACTGGAAGAGCGAAGGGGCACTGCTGTCGTAACAGAAACAAGGACAGAACGATTGGAAAGGCCACCGACAGACTTTCAAATCTGATGGGAAGGAGTTGTAGGCATCCTTTTACCATGGTTCCAATTTCCTTTGTGAAATAAGAAAGCTGCTTACAGCAGGGAGAAGGGATGGTGGAAGTCTGATTTCATAGCTTCGATAGCTTGGATTAGCTAAAAAGAGGCACAGATAAGACAAATCAGCACTTCAAAGTAAACAGTGAAGGAGAGCGGGAGAGGAGGAAGAAGGGAGCAAGGATGCAAAACGGAACCTACGAGATTTCCTCTGCTGTGGCTCGTTCCCATGCTCACCAGTAGGGTTTCTGTTTAAAATTGTTCAAGAACAGTTCATGCTATCAGGAAGGATGGCTTTGCTGGGAGACCACAGCATTTTAGTAAAGGAAGCACCCATGGAGATTTTCTCTCCAACATCTTTGTTACATACATGTTAAATGCACACCCAATTGGCAAAATCTGACTGTTCATTGCAGAACCAATACCATCTTTCCAGCACCCAGGCCCGTGATCAGCTTGCAAGGAGTCATTTTGGGCCAACAAGCAGCTGACCCAAGTGCTGGGCTGACAGAGGGGTCCCAGCTGCCGTGCCCGGGCTCGGACCCCGCCCTCTTGGACAGGCTTCTCCAGGAACTCCCAGAAGTCACTCAAGCCACTTCCACTGCTCTGCAGAGGGCCCCCCTTGCTGTGCGTTCGAGATCACAAAAATGATTAATAGAAAGCAGTTCTTACCATGAGTTAGCAGGTTCAGGAAGCCCAGGACCAGGAATACAGAGCCTCTTCATTCAGTGGATGTAACTCTGTGGTGAATGAAGTGTTTGCTGTTAATTGGCCTGGGAGCCCAAGCTCTCGTCCTTATTTCTCCATCGCTTGTCAGGTGATGTCAGCCATGTTGGGTTTCCCTGCAGCGGCATGCAGCGCTGTTTGTATTTCAGCACACCACACACCCCGACGAGTGCCTTCCAGGTTGGGGCCTGCGGGCATTTGGAGTACAGATAGAAAAGCCCTTGAGTCACCATGCCTGATATCGCCACACATCTCTCCCTTCATCCCCACCCCATAAAGGCCCTGCGCTCATTTGACAGATGCAAGAACTAAAATGAGGAGACCGTGGACCAGGTACACCAAAGCAGTCTGCAGTGCTCCTGAGGATGTGTGCAACAGAGAAGGCTTAAAACCAGATGATACCCTGGGTTTTATTATTCCTCAAAGTGACACAAAGGCATTTTGGTAAAAATGAAACTGTGTTCGTGAGATGTTTAGGATTTGTCACTTTCTTTTCTTTTGCTATAATTGCAGCAGCCAAGAGCCCTGTTGATCACCATGGAAGGCAGGTTTCCAATAGCCACAATGTCTGGCTAGGACAGCGCCTGTCCAGGGACCAAGGCCCTGTCACTGTCTCCGTGAAACTCTCAGATGAGACCAAGACCGGGCCAGTATTTCCAGAGTACAATGGGGAGCATAATCCCTCTGGAAGACAGGGAGTGTTGCCACCTTCTATGCCATGATAATAACAGCCGCAGCTATTGTTCTTGGGATTGAAAGGCCCAGACTATGGCGCAGAGATAAGGACAGTGGAAAATAGTACATCATTAACATGCCTTAAAGGGAGCTCCTGGGTAACCACAAACACATTAATTTATTTCATATGGCTTTGCAAAGCCAAGCACTGAAAAAAATGAGAACCTGGCTCCAGCGTTCTCTGTGGAGAGAACTTTAAGAATAGAAGGTGGAGCTCTTGGAATATTCAATGTGAGACCCCTGTCCGTAACTGAAGGGTGGACTTTAGCTCTGCAATCCTTTAGCAAATAGCTATAATAAATACAAAAAATGGAGATGGTTTGAGAAGACTTAGGTTCAAATCTTGACTCTTATCAGAGACCTCTGCAGTAGGTTCTGATCTCCTGCTCAGTGCTACAGTACAAGGCTGAGAAAAAAACTCAAAGACAGAACCAAAGAGACAGAGATGCTGGGGAGCCAGGAGGACCAATACTGGTGCAACCATCAAAGGCGCTGGTCTGGCCAAGCCACTGATTTTTATTGGTAATCACTTGGGGTAGAGGAAAACTATGTGCTAATGGGGAACTACGTGTGAAGATGTGCTGCTGTGCAGTTTCTACGGAAAGTAATGCAAGCAAGGCTTATAAAGGACAAGCAAAGCATTCTCCAATTAGGAACAGTATGGACAAAATAGAAGGTTGTAATTAGAACACTGTCCTTCCACTAAGAAGGTTTTAGCTGTGGGAATGGAATTTGAGCACAAGTTACTCTGACCTCCACAAGTCGGCTCTGGCCAGACTCACTTCTATAAACAAGCCAGTTATCTCGGTGGTGATGCTGCCTGCCTCACAAGCACAAGGACCCAGGTTCAACCCAGGTACCAAAAACAACAACAACAACAAAAAAAACCAAGCCAGTTATGGGGTTAAGGTTTCACAGCCTGTGCTGCTTACCACCTGCTTTGGGCAGAATCAGTACTGCAGTCTCCTCCAGACTCTGCAGTTTATCAGTAAGGTAACTCAAGCCAGTTACCTAACACTGTAAACCCAGTCCATAATTTGTTGACCATTTCCAGGCTCACCATTGCTCCATGACATTCGAGTCTCCTAACCCCTTTCCAAACTTCTCTCCACTTGTCACCGAAACGTGTGCTGTGCCTTGACTTCTTCATTATCTGTTCAGTTGCCTGCTTCCTCAGCCTCTGCCCTGCTGCTGTGTGTGGGGAGTGATTAGTGGATCCTTGCTGTACACCCCAGTGTGGCCTGAACGAAGGAGAAGACCTGGTCTCTGACAGCTGGGTGTTTCCAGCAGTGTAAGAGGTGAGATGTACGGCCCCACAGAAAGCTCAGTTCCACACCGAGCCATCTGCACTTGCTCCTGCAAATGGCACACATTCAGCATTGGAAAGTTCAGAGGAAGAGATAAATGGGGAAGAAGCATCCTACCGAGGAAAGGTGGGCCTTGAAAGATGGCTAGAGCTCAGATTACTCCCTATTTACTTAGGAATCTAAGACAAAATAATGGTGACAGGTGTCTATACCTTCAACCCAGAGCCCAACAGATGGGAGAAGCCCACATCACCCAAATGGCTTCTATGTCCACTGCATTCCTAAAACCATCTTGAACCTCCTCCATCACCAAGGAGAGACCATGACGCCTAGATGCTGCCTAGGTTTGCTCGTGATATGGAGCCATGGACGGAGCGATAGCCATCACACCTGGCCTCCCTTCCCTCCAGGGGATCACACCTAGTAGGCCAGGCAGCCCGGGGATCCTCCTTCATACTGGCAGCACACTCAGCACCAGACCCAGGTCTTCCAGTCCAAGCCAATGCAGCACAGTAGTTCTTAGGCCTTTCTGTTCAGTGAGAACCGACTGATGGATAAAAAGCTAATTAAGACATGGCCTACTGAGCTCAGAGATGGGCAGCATGAGTCAGGCAGGTGTATTGGAAGGATTTAGGAGTAATCACATCATCAAGGAGAGGGCAGGGAGGTTTCTTGTGGAAGTGGAGGTGGCATCTGTTTCTTTTTTCTCTTTATAACATGGGCATACCTACCCAGTTCCATCATTATAGGCATCAGATAAGTTATTCTATGCCAAAGACCAAATACAGTTTCTGGCACATAGTATGACTCAGCCGTGAGTAATTTCTGCTACTGAAAAGGGCCTTGGAGAATAGGGAGTGTCCTGTGCTTGGAGGTGAGAGGTAGAGGAGCGCCGCTTGTGATCAAAGTAAAGGTAAGAGCTGCTTCACCCCACTGCTTATCTCATGACCAAGGGGAAAGGAACCAGAGATTGGAGGGCAGGAAGGTCCAGAGTGTGCCCAGGAAGCAAAAAGCATTCTGCAGGGAGTGAAACGGAAGCTTCCACGGCACAGTGGGAGGTGAGCCTTGAAAGCAGTTTGGAGAACACCTGGGCGGTCAGTCTGGAAAGCTGACACAAATCCGCAGCCCTGCCAGCTCCAGGGTAGATGAGGCTCTGAGCACCACATCGCTTCAGTCTGGCAGGACCCGCAGCTGACTCGGGTCTCGGTGTGGCATCAACACCTGCTGTGAGGCTGGCACAGTCCCGGAGCATCAGGCATACAGGCTGCTATAGAACGGGCAACATCGCTGAGTCCAGCTCTCTCTTGTGCCTTGTGACTGTGGGCTGGACAGATGTCAGCTGTGTTTGTCTGAGAACCTTTGCCTCAGCCTCACTCTGCAGGACAGAGATGAGGCTAAACTGGCCATCCAGGCATAGAGACGCTCGACACTTATGACCAAGCACAGACTCCTCTTCGGCCAGCTTTCTTTTGCTGGGGAAAAAGTGAACAGAAGAACAAGCAGCATCACAGAGCAGTCAAGAGGCACCCAGGGATGCAGATGAGAGCTGCATGAGCCCCTTGATCTCAGGAAGACGGGGTGAGAGTGTTGAAAGATCAGAAAGGTCTGGCACTCAAGGAAGGCTTCACAGAGGCAGCTGGAGGAAGACCAGGGAAGTGAGAGACCCAACTCGGCCCTCCCCAGGCTTAGTTAGGCTCTTGCTGTCCTGTGTGTTACAACCACGAGTGGGGGAAACTCCCTGTCTTCACGGGACTTACAGATACATAGGGGAGATATAAAACAAATGAGAAGAAAAATAGTAAATATACACAGCTACACCTTGATACTCAGATACTGAAACTTGTCCAATTTGGCATTCAACTCATTCTGACGCTAAGAGTTTGTCCCAGTGCTCACGGTTTGGTACTCAACACACAAGCTAAAGCCTGTCAGGTGTCACCTGCCTTGTGAACACCACGCTGCCCTTTTCAGCTAGCACAGTGTGACATAAGAAAGGGACATGTGAACAGAGTCCTAGGTGCTGAGATCCATTCCTCCATGAAGCTCTGTGAGGCAAGAGAGGTCAGCAGCCCGGAGCAACTTCATCTAAAAGAGAAGATGTGGTGAATACCCCTGGGACACACACCGTGAGGCAACAGCACAGAGGCACCCAGAGACCAGGCCACAGGGGCTTGGAGGCTCTGACTACCTCCTGCCTCGAGTGCAGGGCAAGAGAAATGTGGAGGGTCTGTGCATGTGAGCAAATACTCTGGTTGGCATTATGAAACCGTTCTGTCAGCTTTTGAGGGGAGCGCAGGGAAGCAGGAGATGTGGGATGTGGCGGTCACTCAGGAAGGAGGAGGTGGCCTGCACAAGGGAGTCCATCCTACTCATCTCCCACACTCCTGGGCAGGGCTCCAGGGCAGAACTGAGGCAAGTGCACCATCTTTCCCTTCAAGCAGAGAAGCCACGTCAGGGTAAGATGGCTCAGTTAACGTACAGCTGTATCACAGAGGACTGGACTCTTCAGGAAAGCATCTCACTTAATTCTCAAAGGGCCCAGTGCTCTGGACTGAATGTGTGGGCCCTCCCCATATGTTATAAGCCCTGCATGATGGACTCAGAAGATGAAGCTCTTTGGGGGTGGAATCCTCATGAATGGGATCAGGGCCTTGATAAGAAGAGATGTGGGGGAGACTGCGTGGATCTCTCTTCAACTCGTGAGAATACAACACGAAGGTGGCCGCCTGAAACCAGAAGGAAGGCCCTCTGCAGACATGGGTCTGCCAGTGCCTGGATCTTCAGCTTCCCAACCTTTGGAACAACGACAAATATGTGTTTATGATTCAGGCCACTAAGCTATGGCATTCTTGTTAGAGCAAATGAAACTGAGAGGACTTCACAGGACCCTACAGTTAATAGCAAGGTGCACGAGGGGTGTGTGGCAGCCCTTCCCTCGATTACAGCAATCTGGGAGAATAAAAAGCACAGCTTGAGAAACATTTCCAAAGTCAACTCAGCCACACCACTGAAGCAGAAATTAGTGGATCATTTAAATACCTCATATTTGTTTCCACTGCATTAAACAGACCTCCCCATCCGGCAATATATTTATCTCTCTGGACTTACTTTGCTTATGTCAGTTGTTAAAATTGTCACTCAAGCATGAGGAACAGCAAAAACCCTTGACAAGAAATAATTCCACCTGAATAATGCTCCTGACAAAATTCCAACATTCAGAGTCTGTCAGACACAATAATCAGCAAAGCTTGCAACTAAGTGGGACTTTCAAAGCAGTTTTACTATTTTTCCTATTTTCTTCTCAGAACTTTTAGAGTGACTCCTAGTACCCTACTTCTTGCACATACTAATGGAATAAAATCTCGGTCTATCTGGAGAACTACGTCTTCATGTGAGAGCCATATTTCTTACCCAGCTAAGGTTGGTGCTTACCAACAAACACTACCTTTTACGGGCTTCACTCTCTCCCAATCTAGATAACTGTAGTTTATCACCAGCTGGTTGAGCAATGCCTGTTTTTCAGTCTCCACCTTTGATGGGGTAGGGATGGGTGGAGAAGGCTAACCGGGGACGCCTGACAGAGACAAAGTTTCTCAAGCCACCTCCCCGGTGACAGCCACTACTCACTCTCCCCCAGCCCACTGTCTCTTTCTGGATTGGTATGCAGTGCCAAGGACAATGACCTTGAAAGCTGGAGTTGCTGGTTGGACAGTGTGAAGAAAGATCATCAAATTCCAGTGGAAAATAAGTTTTATAGCCAGAAAGAAATCAGCCCTGACAAGTAAGAAAAAAGAGAAATAATTAGAGTTGAGACATATTAGAAGAAGAAGATTTAGAATTAGACTAGATGTGTAAATGTCTTGTTCAAAAAGTAGAAAAGTTACCTAAGTGGTTATGAAGATTTTCTTCAATGTCCAGAAGCAATTACATTACACTTTATTTTTTAAAAACAATAAGGACAGGGCCTAGCACCCAACTCCCTTTCCTACAGATAGAATTAGACCCCAGAACTGAATATTGTTACCAACAAAAACCTGGCCAGTTTTGGGGTCAATGGACAGCCTCACACACCTGGAAAAGTATATCCCAAGGTAGCTTATGGTGACATGATTGCTTAATTACTGAGCAGACATCTCTCAACCAACATGACTGAGAACTAAGTGGGTAAGCATATGAGGAAATCACATATTTAACAAAATTTTTAGAATGTAGATTCTAGAGTGTCACTCTAGACCTATTAAAATCAGAATCACAGATGCTGGGCATCCAGGAAGTTATTTCTACCAAGTTTCCCACATGATTTTAAAGTATATTTTAGTTGGGGAAGTGCTGCTTCATATCATGATGCTAGATGATTTAAACGCCATGGTAATGTGTGACGCCAAAAATATACAACAGTCATGCATCTGGAGTTGAACTAAGACTGTGGAATCTGTAAGGACTTCCTGCCCACCCGGGAGGAAGCTGCAGGCATTAGATAAACATCCCTGAGGGTAACCCTCCGCTTCCAGGGACTCTCCAGGTCCTGCTGCTTATCTTTCTTTCCTACTGTTTTGACACTTCGGGAATGTCCAGTTTCAGTTTCCATTTTTGTATGTTTTCATTCTCAGTCCCCTATATTTATGATCTCTGATAGGCCCTGTTCTTGGCTTCTCCTTGTACTGTCTTCTACACAATGATGTTGGCCTTTCCTTGGTTCCACTCTGCAGCCCGAGAGAGGCTCCCCAGGCTTCCCAGAGCACACCTGCTCCCATCTCAAATGAGAAGGGCACTGCACAGGCTGCTCTGTGATATAACCACTGTGCTGTGCCTTGCAGGAGGTTCTGGGTACTGCAGCACCGCAGAGGGTGTACTTTAAAGCCTAATGAGTCCGCCAAAGTGTGTTCTATGGGCAGCAGCAGCAGCAGCATCACTGGAACTGTGGAACGTAGAGCAGCCCAGAGCTGTGGAACCAGAGTCTCTACCTCAACAAAGCTAGGTGCTCCAGGCACACATAAACAGGGCCATGAAAAGCTTTTCCTTGGAACATTAATGCATCTGGTCTGTGCAGAATCCTTGATTATTTGCAGGTGAAATATTTCAAGCATCAGTGCCCATTATGATCAGCGGAATTCTAATAAAAACGCAAATTCCAAGCTAGGTGTGATGGAACTGCTGGACAGCAGAGCAAGACCCCATCTCAAAAAAAAAAAAAATCAGATTCTTCAGGCTTGGAATCTGTACTTTTTTACCCACCACCTAGTAGACCAGTGATCTTCATGGGACAGAAACACTGCACCAGAGAACAGGAATCCGAAATGAAGCCAAAGGTCACAGACACCACTTGGTTCACACAGGATAGCAGCCAAGGCCCTCAGGCTGCATCACAGACACCAAGGGTGAGACGGCCAGTCCACGCCTCTGCCTATGGAAAACGGGACACTCCTCAAGCAACACGAGCCATTTACACAAATCCAAAGCGAAGCGGATTGCTTTAAACCCTGTAACGATTTTATAGAATTTGTTTGCAACAATGTACATGTATTTTTATTTAACGTTGAGTATATTTGCCAAGAAATTCACGTAATTGATGTTTAAGTCCCCAGATGCTAAAAAGCTGATAAATATTTCATTTTTCTCACGTTACACTTCATTTGTCATGGGAAACTGGTTTGTCTGTTAAGCAGTACACTGATGGATTGAAGGTTGAATCTATTTCTAAGTAAATTGTTGTATATAAAAAATGTACAGCTTGAATCATATCCAGACAATTCCTTGGATAAATTTAAGGCAAATCAAACCAAATATCAGGATTCTGTGAAGATTAAGAATGAATATCTGGGGCTGGGGATTTAGCTCAGTGGTTCCACCATCTGCCATTCAAGCGCAAAAACCAGAGTTCGAGTCCCGGTACCAAAGAAAAAACAAGAATGAGTATATGTTTATTTTTTAATTACTTGTGAAGAGCAACTCAAGGAAGTGCCTCATGCTTACTTCTGGGAGCAACTTAGACTGGCTCTGCTTGGCTCTGCTCACTAACAGACCAACACACAGCCGAAGACATTTAGAGCTTGAAGGATGGGACCACTGCCATCCTGACCGGAGGCCTCTAAACCGCTGCCCCCACACACAGCTGTGCCTGGGGACTCCAGGGTCAGCCCTGCTGTCCACAGCAGCCAGAGCTCCCTGCGCTTTCCAGGCCCCACCCTTGGGTAACCATTATCACCTGCGCCCTCTCAAGCCTTGTCCTTGGCAGGGAGCCGCGACCCCTCTCACTGCTCCCCACTGCCCGGGACCCAACAAAGACCCCGTATCCTTACGGGAGCAGCTGGTCTGGTTTCTAGTGTCAGACCCATCCTTCTCAGGTTCGTTCTGAAGTTGAGCTGCTACCTCTTTCTTCTTTTCCTTTTTCCTAACAGAGCTTATGATTCTAAGGGGCACAGTTACAGTATCTTTGCAGAAAATAATTATCATTAACACATAAAATATATGAATAGTGCTTCTCAGTGGATGACAAGCAAATTATTTTAATACCAGTATTGAAATGTAATTTATATACCATTAAAATTCACCTTATCCCAGGCGTGAGAGCGCATGCCTGTAGTTCCAACTCTTGGAAGTCCAAGGCTGGAGATTTGCGAGTCTGAGGCCAGCCTGGAGAGAGCTCATGAAGACCTTGTCTCAGGTGAAAGATAAAAAGAGCTGTGGTTATAACTCAGTGGTAGAGCACCCCTGGCTTTGGGCCCCAGTGCTGCAAAAAAAAGAATCACCTATTTTCAGGGTACAATTCCAGAATTTTTAGAGAAGTTCCTCAGTTGTACGACCACCACCCAAAGTCCATTTTAGAACATTTCCATAACCCAGAAAAATCCATTCTACCCATCTAGCTATAGTTGGGGTTTGCAAGGGAAATAGATTTAATACAGGACACATCATTTATAGGATTATTTTATAATAGTCACCCAAAAAGTCAACTGCAGAACAGTGAAAGAGATGTAGCCATGAACTAGAGACCCAAAGAATCCAGCAAGGGCCTGGCTCCCAGAAACGTCCCACACAAGTCCAGCTGAGGGCCTAGAGTCCACAGCAGTGTCCTCCACGAGTCCAGCCAGAGGCCTCAAGCCCACGGCAATGCCTCATGCAAGTCCACATCAATGCAACCCGAAGGCCACAGGAAGCTGGAAAGCCTGCACAGGTGGGGTAAAGGTTCTGTGTATCAGGCTGAGGGATCTGCACTGCAGCCAGGAAGCAGAGCTCACAGCAAAGATCAGAGCTCCCCTGAGGAGAACAGCAGCCATTCCCAGCGACAGCGAGGACCCGAGCTCCTCCTCCAGTGAGAACAGCCATGCTCACATCAGGAAAACCACGGGAGGGAGCTTGTCCAAGAAATCACCGTTCCTTCCCTCATTCCAGCTCCTACTGGTCTAAAGCAAACTATTTCCAAACATCTCTGGCAAGAACAAGGAGACTTTCTCCCTGACCAGCTGTATCTACCCCCTAGTCTGGTGCCAAGTCTGGAAGACAGCCTGTGGGGGTCCTCAGAGGGGCGGGAGAAGGCTCTGAGGAGAATCCCAGTCTGTAGCGGGCAACAGCAGCGCTCTGAGGCCCTCTGTGACCATCTGGCAGTGAGGGTGCAGCACACAAGGCGCCGGAAACTGGGCTCCTTCCCGGGACAGGACCCTCGGATCAAGGGTTCTCAGGCAATTCAGTTCTTCCCCGTTTTGCTTTTTCCATGGATCAGAAATACTTGCCTTTTACCTTTTTTCTTCTTGCCTTTGGAAATGCAATAAAACAAACAAACAAAAAACTTGGGCTTTAAAAGAAAATTGCAAGAAAGCTAAGAGGAAAAGGTTTTTCTTGTTCTTATAGCTAAGTCCTGGGGATAAATCAATAGCATTACTTCATTAGCAACCTAATAAACTCAGTCTTATAAACTGTGTGCATCCTTTGGCCCAGGCACCCCACTTCTGGGAATGCAGCTGGGGCACAAGATCATAATTAATATGGTAAGTTATATGTAAAAAGGTCTTCATTGCAACATGGTTTGTTCTGATTTTTAAAAATGGCAACAACCTAAATGTCCATCATCAAAGGATTGGTTAAATATATGTTGGCACAAACACATAGATGAAGTGTTCTATCTTTAAGATGCAGAGTATTTGTTATATATACTCTGTGTTAAATGTATTAATATTTATACAAACATATAGAGAGGGGTTTTGAATAATGTCTACTTTTTTAATTTTAAAAGCATATTAGATAACAGTAAATACAATAAAAAGCAATTTGTACAAGGAATACTTATATTTCTCTGTTAAATCAAGTGAAGCTAAAAGGTAGTTTACAACATTTAATGGGATCAACAACAAGGTAATAATTACATGTAGTATAATTTTAACATGCACAAATTACAAAGCAATAATCAATCTGTTGATCCCATTACATTCCTCAGCCCTGGAAGCAGCTCCTGGTCCCTAGGCTGGTGGGGCAGCTGAGCAATGGGCTGGGCTGCAGAAGTCAGGTTACCTCCTGAACAGGGTTTGGGGAACACACGGGTCCAGCAGCCAGATTCCAATAGGCAGATTCCAGAGAGGACAGAAGATGTACTAAGGAACCTGCCAGGGGACCCAGGAAGGAGACACATGGTGCCTGCCCAGGAGCTGAGGAATGGCCCAGAAGCCCAGACAAATGAGGGACAGGCAAAGCCTGAAAGTTCTCAGGGGCGAGGAGATCAAAAATTTGTGTGTTGCAAGTTGAATTATTCTTACACTTATACCTTCCAGACAGCTTTCCTTTTGTTCCTTCAGTTTACTGTGCAATTGCAGTAGACTTTTTAAAGGGTCACAATTCTTTGCTATAGCTCCCGTCAGGAAGCTGTGCAGCACCGGGAGGATAAAAGGCTCTGCCAGTCAGGCCAAGGCAGCTGGGCTAGCAGCCAGCATCACCTGCTCACAGGTGAGCAAGTTCAGCTCCCCAGTCACTCTGCTACCATCCGGAATCACAGGTAAAAACTAAGCCCAGATGAGACCAGAATGACCACAAAATCCAGAGCAGTAACAAAATAATGCTTTAAGCCCTAAATTTGGAGTACCTTGTCATGTAGCCATAAGTAACTGTGCTAGTAACTACTAATGTGACTTTTGTAAACTCCATGCAAGCAGCATTGAAATGTTAAAACCCGATGCAAAACCCTGACTCTTAGCCATTATTCAACACCTCCCCTCAAATTGTGTACTACTTTCTTGAATAATCCATTCAATGAGAAATAAGTCAAAGGCTATACTTTCAGGGATCATTTCTATAGTTGGAGAAATAAGTCAGATAAATGCGTGAACCTAAGTTTTCTGTGTACAAAACTGGAGTGATGACTGCTGGGGCTTGCATGTAAATGTCTCCCTAAGGCCTCACGATTTCATTGGTGGGGCTTTTCAGAGGTGGCTGTAGGGTGTGTGAATATGATTGAAGGGTGTGTGATTACTAAACTAGTCCACTGATCAGTTTAGCATCGTTCTGGGTGGGGATAATGGGAAGACATGGGTGTGGGGTAGGATAAAAAGGAAAGGAGACTTGCTGACTGCTGCCTCCTGCCTGCTCTGCCATGGACTGTTCTCCTCTGCGATGCCCCTGAGCCTTACTATGCTGCTTCAGAGCCAGCCGACTGTGAGCTGAAACCTCTATACACTGTAAGCCAAATAAACCTTTCCTGCTTTAACCCATGGGTCTCAGGTATTTTGTCCCAGCATTGAGGAAATAACTAAGATAAAGTTCATCTCTCAGGGTAATGTCGTTAGGAGGCTTACATGAGATAGTGTGGAAGCAATCTGACACCGGGTCTGGCCTGTCATAAGCAGTTAGTGGTAACTACTTGTGGTGGTGACAGCAGCAGCCGTGTGGCAGTGGGGGAAGCAGCAGCAGCATCAGTGTCAAAGGGAGTGAGATCTCCCTGCTGGGGTGGCAGCAGCCGCCAACAACAGACCATGTCTGAGTCCTTGACTCGGACCCATGAATCGGTCCCTATCACAGTGTCCCAGTAGAGCTGCTTTGCCCGGTGAATTGCTAAGAGCCACACTTGCACTTCTGAGAATGAGGGAGGAAAGAGATGCACTCATTATAGTTAACAGATCTGTAGTTCTTTCTTTCCAGGGTCCTCGTCAGCAGCTGCAGGATCGAAATTCAGTGTTCCCGGCTAGCTGAAACAGAATCACTTACAGAGTAATTCAGGCTCTCTGGTTCTCAAGGCCCCGGAATTATGGTCTGGCTTTTATCTACTCACTTCCTGCCACCTTTTCATTTATGTTACTTTAGATGATCAGTCAAATTAGAAGCTAACTGGGTTTTGTTTCATACATGGCAATGTGTATGCTACACAGCCTTTGGACCCAGAAGTGTTGCTTAACAGTTTGCCAAGAGGCATCACTTAGGCACTCAGCTTCCTTCCACAGGCCTGCTCTGGAGCCACAACTCCCACATACAAATGTCACTGAACTCGCTCTGCAGTCAGTGAGATAATTCATTTCATTAGGAAAGCTTTCAGCCCTCTAAGACTCTCCTTCCCAAATATTATGCAAGAGCTTTTGGAAACTGAAGGATTCTGTTAATTTCCTAAAATATCAGGTTCCCTTTATTATACTGACTACTCTTCACTCAGTGAATTAGCCAGATCTTGAATATCTCTAAAAGGACCATGTGGTAAAGGCTCACTCCCCAAGTGACTGTTGCAGCCTTTAGGAGGTGGGGCCAACCTGGAGATCTTCAGGTCCTCAGGAGTGCGCTCAGAGGACTGTGGGACTGCGGCCTCTTCCTCTGTGCCTTTCGCTTCCTGACCATAAACAAGCTTTTTTACTCTGCCACACACTCCTGACATAATGTGTTGCTTACCAAAACAGGCCCAAAAGCAAAGGGACCAATTGATTCTAAACTGGAACCTCAAAAATGTGAACCAAAAGCTTTCTTCTTTTTATAAACTGACTGTATTGGGAACTGTTGTAGTAATGGCCACTGACTAACACAGACATGGTAATGCAACTGAATCATCACTCAGATATTTGTTGGAATCTTCCTGACTTTGGAGATCTAAATGTAACTGCCTTTAACTTCCAGTCCTCGTGGAAGTTCACCGTCAGCCCTGAGAGGACTGCGAATCTCTAGAACCACATTCCAATGTAATCTCCACTTCCCTCTCTTGTCCTTCTGAACTTTCCCCTCCAAACCTCTTGAATATTCCCTACTTCTCCCCACTCCAACTCTCTCTTCTCTTCTACCCACTGACTCAAACTGGAGGATCAAAGCTTTTCCCTGACTTCTCCAACACTGAACTCTTGAGACCTTTGTGCGTAGGAAAATTTCATTATACCATAGGCTGGAAGTAGGAGAATACCAGGTAGAGATGATAAACAAGACAGAAAAACTAAGCTTTCATGTTCTTCAAAAATTCTTCTGCCAAAACTTCCGTAGAAAACTTTCACTGGTCATATGTATATCTAATATCTCCCCGTGTCTTGCAAAAGATAAGCAATCTGTTTTGTGGGAAAGGAGACAAATACCAAATTTCCACCAATATCTCATGTAATAAATCAAGTTGTCTCTTGGTCATGCTCCTGCCACCTCTCTAATACATAGGGTCCGATATCAGACTTGTCCGTTTGGGTATATTATTAAACAACGATGTTTCTCCTGTGAAGAAGAATTCTAACGTAGTAAGTTTGGGCAGCACTCTATAAGGGAAGCTGCATTATGGATTGGACGAAGTTGTGAGCTAGGAATCAGAAGATCTAAGTCTGAGTACTTAGTATGTTTCTCAGTTTATTTTTCTTTGAAAAAGAATAACAATATCCTTGAACTTGTCTCTTCTTCATGAAGATGTGTCTGACAAGTCCTTGACAGGACTCATACCAGGCAAGTGATGGAGCAGATATTGAAACCAAATCACAGTGCAAGTAAGAGTGATCCAGAAATGATTATTACACATTAGGCAGTGTAGGTGACACGCGGCACATAATAAATAATCTCCAACTGCTCTCAGGAGCTCACTGGCAGTTGTTGAGAATAGGACATGTCTCCAGGGAGACCAGGAGCCAGGGAAGGGTGAGATGTCTCACAGGCTGGGAAAGGAAAGGCCAGCCTCCTGGGGGTATGGGCAATGTCTGGAGCTATTCTGAAGAGCATATTGAGTGGAACAGCAGAACCATTTCAAGACAACGTGAGGATGTCAAGTTGAGGCCACATTTCCAGTTCTCAGGAGATAAATTCAAGATCTGTGTAGACATCCTTAATCTTACCACCCGACAGCATTTTTTGAGAGACTCACGAAACGTCTGCATCCATAGAATATGGTGCATGCTCTTACGGCTTGTATCTAGATGACCCCAAAATCGCATGCAATCATAGGCAGGGGTTTTCAGAGGTCGATGGATCTAGGGAGCATGGATATGGGTTAAGGGTGTGATAAATAATTAGTCTGCTGATTTGATTAGCATAGTTCTGGGTGTGGCTAAAGAGATTTACTGAAGACAGGAGCCACACCCTGGGTGTGAGTGGCACCACCCAATAGTGGTGCATCCTGGATGGGATAAAAAGAAGAAAGGGTCTCTGCTGCCGCCTCCCGCCTACCCTGCAATGGAGTGTTTCTCTTCTATGATGTCCTTCTGCTGTGCTGCATTGTGTTGGTGCCAGGCAACTATGGACTTAAACCTCTACAAACTGTGAGCTAAAATAAACTCTTCATCCTCTAACCTGTGTGCTAGGGTATTTTGTCCCGGAAGTTAGATAGTAACTAAGACACCTGCTATTTCAGTATGCTTGCTGTACCTCTGAATCCTCTGGGTCCCAGACTTTGTTCTCCTGATTCCAGACTTGACTGTCACATTTCCTCTCTAGATCTGAAACTTTTCAACCTTGGGATATGTCTGCATGGACTTTTTCCTGGGTTATTTTTCCATATATGACCTGTTGGAATTTTATGTATCCAAAAAAATGAGGCTCCTGTTTCTTGACCATGGCTAGAAATAATTAAGAGAGGAAGGAAAATGGTCACAAACATGGAGATCAAAATATTATCTTCATTAGTGAGAAGATCTGTGTTAGATGATGTGGCTTATAAATGTGGCCACAATGAAGTTCATGATAACAGCAAAGATGTACCAAGGTCCTGCAGGCCCGGCACAGCACACTAAAGGGAAATACTGGGCCTTCCAACCACACCCATTTAATCAGGACCACAGCAGGCACTGCTTGAGGGGAAGAGAGTAGAAGGGGAGTGAGTTTCACTTGCATAGGACTTTTGATTAATCATATCTACACAGTCAAGGCACATGTGCACTCACTGTGTTGCCTTAACCAAAGAACTCACTTGACTTTCGCGTGAAGAGCAAGGCCTAGAGCAAGAGAGCAAGAATACTTAGAGGAAGCCCATTTACTTCATGGAGGAGAAGGGAATGCATGCATGCGCTCCATAAGAGACCACTTTTTTTCTTCTCCTTCATGCTTCTGTTCATCCACTTAACAGTGAAGCCCACACCCCTGCATGTTGCCATCACTGAGCTGTGCCTTGGGGGTGAAATGGTGAGGAAAATATGTCACTCTGTGTGCTGAGACCAGCGGTGGTGAACCTATGGCACACATGTTATTTGGCTTTCTTTGAAGACAAAAGATGCTAAAGTAAGGTTCTTTTCTCTAAACGAAACCCGCGGTATTTGGGTTCAAATGCGGTGCTGGACTTTGTGATAAATAAGTGGGTTTGGGGTTGCAGTTTGGGCCCTCATCTCTAAAAGGCTCGCCATCACTGGACTAGAGCATTCTCTAGGGGAATGAGACAAAGGCTGAACAACTAAGCCTACTGAACAGTCGGGTTTACATTCTGCCAGTGGCGGAAGCTGTGAGGCATGTTGCGGGCAGCCTGGCAGGTGAGCCCAGAGACTGCCGGCAGCGTGCTAGCACGCAGGGGTCCGAGGTACACTCTTCTCCCTTGCCCCGGTCCCACAATCTGCCATGGCACATCTCCTAAGCACCATCCCTGATCTCTGTGCTGGCTCCAAGGAGAGGACCTCTTTGATCACGGAACACACATATGGCGGCCCACTTCGCATGGACAATGCTTGTGACAAGCATGGGTGACTCAGCCTGATGCAGCTCCCAGATGTTCCCATGGGGCATAGAGGGTGAGACTGGATAGGAGGCACTGAGTCACTCTAGATCCATGCTGGATTCTCAAAAGAAGCCAGAGGGTGAGTGAATAGAAGTGCCAATGGATTGACAATATCCAGAAATATATCTATTTTATAAAAAAATAACAAAATTATTATAATAAACAGTTGGTGGCTAATGAACTATCCATGACTCTAGGCCAATATAACATAATAACATACAATAAGAAATTAACTGAAAAATGTCTATGGTTTGAATCTTGGCTGTCTCGCAGAGTGGCACATGCTGGAGAGCTGGTCCTCAGTGAGGGGGTGACGGGAGGTGGTGGAGTTTTATTTAGCAGGGCCTGTGGGAGGGCTTGCACCGCTGCGATTGTTCCACTGAAGATTGGGGGCCCTGGCCCCTTCTTCCTCCTGCCGCTTGCTTCCTGGGCATGAGATGGGCAGTTGGCTCCACCCCAAGCTCCATACCATTGGCATCCAGCACCCTCCCCAGAGGCCCAGACAGCCATGCCATGCAGCCATGGGCTGGCACCTCCAACACCATGAGGTTGTTGAAGAAACATTTTCTCTATCTTATTTTCCTCAGATATTTGGTATAGTCACAGAAAACTCACTAACACATAAAGGATTTTATATCGATCGATCAACAAAATCTAGAATCACAAATCATCACGTGATAGAATAAGAAGCATAATTTGTGCATGAAAGTGTCTACCTGTTTATGAAATCTAACAAAAAATAATTCCAAAAAGATGCACATAAGAAGATATGAACGAGGCCTGGTACAAGCTTCCCCTGAGCCTCCTCTGAATGGCAGAGCCAACAGTAAACAGAGAACTGAGAACAAAGGTGAGCTTCAGCTCTAGCTGCACACTGAGGTGCACATGTCCTATACTTTGCAGTCAGGCCTCAGGAAGACACGGACGAGACAGTGGCCTTGGTTCCTAGTGCACCAGCAGTGCTCGTGTGATCCAGGGCAGGACACAAGCATCACCCTTGGGGTGACACTGTTCCCCAGGGAAAACTTGAGAAGAAAGAGGATCAGTGGGACAGACTGAGGTCCAGAATAGAGGGGGAAACCAACTCGATGTGGAGGGAGCTGAGACTCAGGTACCAAGGGCACAGTGCATTTTGTTTGACAATGCCATCGGTGTCAGTCCTTTCAGAACCCTGGGCCTTTCTCTACACTCCTGCCCAGGTTTCCTCAACACTGTTAACATGAAATTCCAGGTCCTAGACCCTAATAGGGGCCCCCCAACTTCGCAAACAAAAGGGTCCAACACACACAGACCCAGAGCCAGGACATAAGAGAAAATACAGGAAGACAGAACTTACTACACACATTCCGGTGTTCAAAACTACAGCCAGAGCATAGGAGTGTCGTTCTTCTCTGGTTCTGAGTGGGGAAACTACATAGATATATATTAGATGGTGGAAGAAACGGTTGTGAGAAAAGAGGAGACATGAAATCCACTGATCAAAACAAAAATTAGCCAAAATGACGTCCTGCCAATACATAAATGAAATATGTAATTCTGAATTTCATGCCCTTTTTCCTCAATCAACCCTCTACTGCTCCCATCCCTCATCCAAATGCCACACTGTATCTGGGTCTGGCAATGCCTTCCCTCAGGTGAAGATAAAGATAATGTGGTTCAGAGTCTCAGTACCACCAAACTGTCATCACTCAGAAGTAACAGCTGAGATATGCGGAGTTTTGAAAGCAGAGTAACACTCCAGCATCACCCCACTGGAATGTTTACGACTGGAGAATAAAAATATCTATTACTTCTCTCCAAGCAATGGTGTTCTGTGTGTTCTTAGTATCATAATTGGAAATTGTTTCACTGACTCAAAAGTCCAGGGATATCCACCATAGAAATAAAAACCATTAAAGTCCTAGTTGGCAGAGACTTCCTCCATCAAATTCCTACAGCTGAAGAGGCAAAGTTATGAGTTATATGTGTAGACTTTGGAAAGCCTATAGACTTTAAGATCTCCCCCAAATTTCAGTAAAACTGCAATACATTTTAGTAAATGACAATTGTACTTTCTTTGGGTCAGAAAAAGGCAGACATAGAATACCAACTTCCTCCAGTTTGGGTAAAGCATTCTAAAGAATTTGTCTTCCTTCAATTTACTTCATGTTCTTAAGCAAAAATAACTTTCATTGAAATACCATTGTTCATATTAATTTCAAAATTGAAAATTTCTTTTAATTGCTGATCAGGACTTGATAATCTAGACCCTGTACACTGCTCATAGCAGTGTGGATTGGAATAACCTACTTCGTGGTCATAAGACAGTGACCTTTGTCCTTTTGGTCCTAGACCAAGAACTTCTCTGGGTTTTGATAGTCACTGACATGGAGACTTAATCTGCAGTATCCTCGATATTTTTATGAGGTATAGGACCCTCAAAAATCCCATTTGCAGACCCAGTTTTGCCCTGAGAGCAACCCAGAGAGAAGCAAACTTGGAACTGCTCAACAAGAAAAGATAGTCTCAAAGAGGAAAAAATGAGAGAAAGCAAAGCACACAAAAATAACAGCAAAACCAAGACACATGTGTAACAAAAATGAAGAAATCTAATGTACGAAGCCTTCAAAATCAACAATATAAAAATAAATTCACTCATGGAAAGCACAGGAAATATTAAAATACCTATGCCTAGAATGCTTACTTTCATACATTACTGACTTTGTTGGCAAAAGTTCACCCTTTCAGTAGAAAGGAGGGAGCGAAGGAATAGGGAGATGCTGTGGAGGGAGGGGGAGGAGCAGGCGGAGTTGGGAGACAGAGCTGCACCTCTCTGCAAGCTGTCCAAGATCACAGAGGCCAATATAGTACGTGACCTTGGCCCAAGTCCTCTCCGTGCGAAGGCTTTTATATCTGGACCGTCCTGGGCAGGGATGTCTGAAGTGGGTAACTGGCAGCATGTGCATTTTCTGAAATGACAGCTAGCACATGTCACTGTTTCATTGTCACGCATAGAACTCTGCATTCAGGAAGGAACTTTCCTCCAGGAAGCTCAAGGCATCCCAATCAACCACTATAGTGGGCATAATACAATACTGTTTACCGAGAACAGCTCCGTCGGCAGGTAGACGTTTGTTTATACCTGCAAATGGCGATATATGTCTCTGCCCCCAATTTCTCAAATAAACCACCTTTTAAATTTTAAGACATTGAATAAGCCATGCTATAGGAAACCATGCAAGCTTTCCTTAAATAGTAGAAAGAAAGAAAAAGGGAGGAAGAAAAGAGGGAAAGCAGAGGGAGAGAGGAAAGAGACGGAAGGAAGGAGGGAAGGAAAGAAGACTTTCTGTCTTTAGAGTCCATATTCAGTACTTTCGGCGTTCAGAAATCCTGGAAACACCAAAGTGTTAAATGTCAAAGTACAGAGGGGGACTTTAAAAACAAAAGTGAATACTGTTGACCTTGTATGTCCATATATTCCATATCCATAAACTCAAATGTGAATCAAAAATACTTTAAAGTATTTCTACTGAACGTGTACATTTATTTTTCTTGCATTTATACTGTAGTCCTTTAAGTAATCTAGAATGGTTTAAACCATAGGTAGAGGACGCTGCAGGTATATACAGATATTCTATCATTTTATATAAAGGATTGAGCAGCCACAGATTTGGGTCTCTATGGGGTACATCTGTGTGCCCGTTTCCTTCTGCATGCCTGGTCCACTTCCCACCTCCTCAGCCTCTCTGTGCACCAAGCCAGCTGCTGTGAACGCAGCTCTGTCCCCTCCTCTCCCCATGCCTGATGGCTGCCTGCTGTTGGGCACAGCATGGGTGGCTGCTCCCCATCTGGCAGCCCCTGGAGCTGTAGGACCCCCTTCTCCCTTTCTGCCTGTGTTTCCACTGTCCTCAGGCCTCCTTGCTCTTGAGGACCGCACACGTCTGTACACAGGCAGGTTAATAACCAGATTCCTTCCACGGGCCCTCTGTTCCCTGCTATGACTCCAAAGTGACTTTGATGTCTCAGTCTGTTTGGGCTACAGTAAGAGAGCGCCATAAGCTGAGGGGCCTGTGAACAGTAGCAATGTATTCCTCGTGGTGCCGGAAGGTCGGGAGACGAGCCAAGCCAAAGGCACATTCAGTGCTGAGGGCCCATGCAGGGTTCACGACTTCTCCCGTGTGCACACACACTGGAAAAGGAAGGGAAGGGAGCTCTCTGTGACTTCTCACAAGGACACTGATCCCCTTCAGGAGGGCTTTGCCCTCATGCCCGAATGTCCCCAGAAGACCCTACTTCTAGCACCATGGCAGTGGCAGTCAGGTTTGAATACAAATGGGGTGGAGGTCAAAATTCAGTTTGCAGTTACGGGCTTTGGTGTTGCTTCAGGGTTATGCCAAAGACAAAGCCCCAGTGCTGTGCACGTCTTTCCTCTCTTGGTGCAGCAATCAGCACTGGTTGTGCCCACTACGGAGGAGTGAAGAGTGGTGGGTGGGCTTTGAGGAGGATCTGGGGATGCACTGGGGTGGAAGCTAAGAGAACAGGAGGCAAGGGGGAGGTGGGAAGCATGAAGAGACTGAGAACAAGGCCTTTCACACCACAGTGCTGAAAGAGGTCACACACAAGTTTAAATATCGCATGGTTTCTCTTATACAAGAAGCCCAAAGTCTAAATAAAGAGCAAAATAAAAGAGAGATACCCGGAAGTAGGGAGACAGATCTTCCTCAGATGGGAAGGGTCCCAGAGGTGGAGAGGGGCAGGAGGTGTGAGGGGACAGTACAGGAACTGGGTACAGCAGGACCAGCTACTCAAGGAATGTAATCACGATGAACTACAAACGTGCATTAGTGAAACTTTGAAAAGTGAAACAACATCAAGGGCCTGCAAGTCCCCACCACAGGCGAGCAGGGGCAGAGGTCCCGCAGAGGTGAGAGGCAGAGGACTGATCTGAGAGATGCCCTGGGCCAGGAGCGGTCTCCTGAGCAAACTGAAGAGATGAAGGGGCGTGGACAGCCCTCTGGTAAAGGACAGGCGCTGGTTTCCTAGGGATCAAAAGGGACCAAAATGAACTCAACTCAATCTTGCAGAGTTCACATACAGGGGAAATGTCAGACATCCATAATTACTGAAATAATATGATTTACATGATGAGCAAATCCAGTTAAATGTAATCTGTAGCATCCTGAGTGAATCCTCTTCAAGCTGTCTGGCTGGTCTTAAAAGCTCCCTTTTTGGAACCCAAAGAAGCTACATTCTTTAGACCTGAAAATGTCTGATGCCAGGTGGGCCTGGCCGACCACCTGTTTATTTAATAGGTTCCAGGTGGGGAGACTCTGCCCAGCGAGCGCATCTGGCAGAGAGAAGCTATGGGACATGTAAATGATGTCTGAAAACAGTCATCCTTGTAGGCAGAAGACAGATGCAAACCCACCAAAGTGTCAAAGCTGAGAGCAGAGAGAAGCCCCTAAAACCCCGCGAGATGCTTCTCCTGCCACGTCACAGATGGGGTCCAAAGCATGAGGGACTCCCTCCTCTCCCACTCCCAGGCCTGGAAGTCACGAATGTCCCTGTCTGGTCAGGATAAGTCGTTAGGGCCACATCTAGTTCTAGGGGTGCTCTCCTCTGACGGTGCTTACAAATCTGAAGAGCCCCAAGGTTAGGGAGATGATCACACTTCTGGTTCGCACTGCTATACCGCTACAAGGTTAACACTGTTAACATCTCTTGAGAGCCCTGGATAGACGCCTTTCTGTTTCCCTGAGAAAAATCGCAAGCTTATTGCATCACCAGTAGAGCTTCCTTTTTAGATTTGCATCATGAAAACAATACCAGCGTCTCAGCTCAAACCTGGCCCCTTTCTTCGAACCAGTTAGTGCCCCTGTTCACTGCGAAAGCACAGATTGTTCTCAGAAGCAAGATGGCCATGGCGTTTAGCAACATCGTGTTTCACGGAAACGAATCCCACAGTAGCCACTGAGACGGGAAGCCTCTCTGGAAGTCAGCCCTGCAGTTTGGATCTGGGCTGTCCCTGATGGTCCAAGTGGGGCCTGATCTCCAGCAAGGTGACAGTGGGGTGGTGGCCCCTTCAGGCGGAGGTCTGAAGACCATCACAGTGCGCCCCCAAATGAAGCAGACCCGTCCCTTCCTCTTACTCTCTGCTTCCCAATCAGGAGCTGAGAGATTCCTCTCCACCAGGAGAAAGTCGATGATCTCCCTCCACAGTCCAGCGCAGCAGAGCTGACCAATCACAACTGAAACCTCCAGATCTCTGAGTCAAGATCGGCCTTCCATTATCATACATGATGGCTCAGGTGTCTGTCGCAGTAAGGAAAAGCTGATGGACACGTTCTCCCCACCACTGGGCCTCCCTGGCCACTGGTGCCATCTTCACATGAAACCCAGTTCCTGGTCTGAGAGGAGAAGGCACTGTGTGTTGGTGCACGCTGAGACTGCTGGAAAAAAATACGCTGAGTTACTCACAAGACACGTAACTGAGTTTTTTCTCAAACAAGAAGCACAATTTTAGAAAGGCACTTTTTGTACTCATCAACTATGTAGGAAGTCTAAAGTTGGTAAATACCAATTCATTGTATATTTTGTATATTATTTGCCAAATTATCGGATATTGTATCTCTAATTTATTGTACACTGTAAACATAAAAATTGGCTACATTAACCAGATGTCTGTGGGGACCAGAGCAGTGACATAATCGTCAGGACAGAACAGGTCACCTGGCGCTACTACCTAGGCAGGCTCTCGAGGTGAGACAGAGGCAGCGGTTGAGTGGGAGATGAGGCCACGGAGCAGGGGAATGCATCCATGAGTAGACCCAAAATACAAAGAATTCCACAGAGAGAAGAGGGAGATAGAGTCCAATAAAGTTATCAAAAACCTAAAACGAGAGGACTGGGGATCTAGCTCAATGGTTCTGCTGCCTGCCTTGCAAGCACAAGGATCCAAGTTTGATCCCTGGTACCAAATACACACACACACACACACACACACACACACACACACACACATGCACACACATGCACACATATATATATACTTTTTTTTTTAATCCCAAAATGAGAATCCAAGAGCCACTTTGTCTCACTTGGGGATTGCTGAAAGCACTAAAGAATTATGGGTAACTTAAAATGGCAGCACAAAGAAAAGCAAGAAAATTAGTGGGGAAAATCCCATAGTTCACACATTTCTAGAAGGAAAGAGAAAAAGAGACAACACCTACTAGTTTTTCTATTTTAAAATGTGTAATGCTGTTGGGGTCTAATTTTGTTCAGGCAGATAGCGATCACTGGATTCCATAGACTAGAAAGCCAAGTGATTCTTTTACAGCCACCCAGCTATGGAAGGGTTCTCTTGAACTACAGCCAAACTTTCCCAGTGGTAGTGAGGCTCAAAGAGCACAAGATAAGAAGGTTTCAATCAAGCAGTACACACCTGTAATCCCAGCACTTGGGAGGCTGAGACAGGAAGATCACAAGTTCAAATTCCACCGGGGAAGGTAGCAAGACTCTGTCTCAAAAAATAAATTAAAAGGCTAGGGATGTAGCTCAGTGCAAAGAAATTGGGTTCAATCACCAGTACTACCACACACACACACACACACACACACACACACACACACATCTGAAAGACCTGTCCTGAGTCTCTTAGTCAGAACACATCTGAAAGACCTGTCCTGAGTCTGTTAGTCAGATTGATCCTTTATCTTTCTGACTTCCTTGTCTATGAAACAGAGTTAATACTATTTCATAGGACAGTGGCAAGAATTAAATCAGATGTGGGGGGGGTGTAAGCTATTAAGAACAAGTTATAGGGCCAGGAATTTAGCTCAGTGGTGCCTACTGCCTGCCTTGCAAGCACAAGTTCCAGAGTTTGATCCCTGGTACCAAAAAAAAGAACAAGTTATATAGATGTGTGATTATCTCGATCAACTCTCCATTGCCATCAGTTGTCAGAGTCTTCAGTAAACATAACTGAGCTGTTTCAACTTATGAAAATACAGATTAATACCAGAAACTCCCATACATGTCTTCAATTTCTTTCCTTTCACTCACAAATACCGTAGTACCTCAGTTCACAAGTGTAATTGTTCCACAATTCTGCAGAAGATCCCACAGTTGTGTGTATCACCCGATACAGAGTTCATGAATGGAAGCAAAATTTTGCTGAACACTTCTGTCTGCAAAGCAAGTTGTTTGTGAACAGGAGCATTCATGAAGTGAGGTATTACTGTAACTACATCAAAGATAAAGCACACGGACCACCCACTGTGTGCAGCCCAGCATGCATCGCACCTGAAATCCAGGGCACCTGATTCAGCGCCTCTGTGCGTCCACACTACTATGGCGGAACCCTGGGAGGAAGACAGCATTTTATCTGAACAAGAAGTTTGACCCTGAAGTCTCTGAATGTTTCTCAGACTGGTGAGAATCAGCCTTTAAAAATATTCCCAGGCTCCAGCTCATAATCCCTGCGAATGCTCTGTGACGTGGCCATCTACACAGCAGAGCATCTGTCAAATTTCGAATGGCTTAAAGAAGCAATCTCAGTACATAAATCTAAGTGCAACAGACTACTTCTGTAATTTCCCAAGCCACAACATTGCCACCACCACTGTTGCTTCTCTCAGCAGGGTAGTTCACACAGTCCCAGTCGTTGGAGAGCAAAATACCAATGTGCTTGTTGCGGACCCTGCAGAGTGTAGCAAGGGCTTGGCTGTTAGCCTGAGGATTTAAGGACCAGCCCCTCCGAATCCTCAAGTCTCTTCTCATAGCTCAGGAGTCTTAACACTCAAAACAACAAAAAAAACTCAAAAATGTCCTAAGACCCTAAAGAAATAATTGGAAGTACACACAATGGGAAAGGACATAAGGGACAACTCATGAGACAGAAACAGATGAATTTCATGAAGTCTTCTAAGCAGAAAAATAATGCCAGTTATTACTGTTATCCTAAATAATGCACTGAATAACCCACATCCTTAGCCTTTGTGGTGCATCTGTATATGTAGTGAGATCTATCCTAGCTATAATTCTCGGAACATGGCAGAAGGGAAACACTCCAGCAATGATAAATAGTGGGAAGATTTGGGGTGCAGGAGGGCTTTCTTAAGTGCATGATGAAGATACCAACCCCAGGAGACAGGCACTGCAGCAACCCAGAATATATGTTTAGGGCACTCAACCAAGGTGGGGTGCTGGAATCAAGACCATGAACTGCTCACCTTAAACTCAGGAAAGAAATCCTTTAAAATGTACCCAACGCTCCATCCATTAGTGTTAGTTTATGTCTAGGTGTGCCCCAAAGCCTCGTGTGCTTGGGGTGAGACTGGACCATGCCTGTGTGATATTGGTTCAGTCCACTTATCAGTGGCTTTATAGCTGGGTGTGGTGTTAGGAAGTGAACCCTGGTAGGAAGAGGTGGACCACTGTGGGCGTGGTCCGGAAGGACGTATATCCCTTTCCTCCCTTGATCTCTGCTTCCTGTCTGCTCTGCATGGGCTGTTTCTCCTCTACCAGGCCTCCCTGGCTTGGAGTGAGAAGACTATGGACTAAAACCTCTACAAACAATGAGCTAAAGCCGGGCATAGTGGTGCACGCCTGTAATCCCAGCACTCAGGAGGCGGAGGCAGTAGGGTCTCTGTGAGTTCGGAACCAGCCTGGGCTACTAGTGAGTTCCAGGTGAATCTCGACTACATAGTGAGACCCTGTCTCAAAAGAAAATGAGCTAAAATAAACTAGTGGGTGTCCAGTATTTTGTCCCAGCAACAAGAAAGTAACAGAAAAACGTTTCTACAGGCCGACAGGAAGCCTTCTCTGGGACACAGGGACTGGTCCTGACAGGATACCAGGCTCCCAGGCCTCCTGAGCCTCACCGCACCTTGCTCAGCTTGGCTGCCCACTCTGATTAGCCTCTCCAGGAAAAGGAGTGGGGAAGAGGAGAGGCAGGAAGAATAGAGGAGGGAGGGCAGAAGAGGAAGGCTTTTCCTTCACAATTAACGGGCATTAATTGTGCTGCCGACAGCCCACCTGGCCAGTTCCCTGAAAAGTGTCACCTGGCCTTGGCAGGCCACCCTAGGTGCTGCACCTGTCTCCAGCCGCAGGCTGACGGGATGGGGCTGCTGGCGGTCAGGTCCAGGTCCTGCACCCAGCCTTGCTCTTGGTCCCTTTCCTTGATCCACACCCAGGAGCATCCTCCCTTCTCTGTCCCTGCAAGCCAACAGGGAAGCTCACCTTGGCGTGGACAGAACCCATCAGGAAGGACAGCTGAATCCCTCTGATGCCCGCAGTCCTACTCCTTCTCTACAGGAAGTGTGTGCAAAAAGGCACTGCTTGTCCCTCCGATAGGCGCAGCAGTGCTTGTCTGGCCTACAAAGCCACTGTCAGCGTAACCCCTCGGCCCTACACACCAACGCTCCCCGCGTGCCCTGGCTCCCCCACAGCCTGGACTGCTGGTCCCTGGAGCCGGGCCGGGCCCAGGGTGGTGTCTGCATGCCGCCCCACCCCCGCCTTACTCCCACTGCACTGCTCCCCGGCAGCGCCCTGCACCCGGAAGCTGCCTAAGGAGAAGCACTGTGTCTTACTCACTCTGATGCCCGCGCTGGCCTCAGGGTCTGGCTCTGCCGACCCTGTTTAAACAACACCTGTAATGGGGGCGTCCGTGAGCAGAGGGCAGCGTGGGATGAATTTAGACGACAAGAACAAGGTGGCAGCTACAGCGCAATGTAGGCCCGAGGATGCTTCCTCCTCTTTCTGTCCTCGTTTCCTCTTCACTTCGTTTCTGTCTTTACGATTTTATGTAAGATGTGTCCAGATTGATAGAGTAGATCTCTAATAAAGTGAGGGATTTGCTAAATGAAAAAAGAAAAACTAGATGGCAGCATGGATAAAGATAATGGACGAGGAAGAGAAACCTGAAGGACCCAGGCTGTCTCAGTTTTATTGGTGAGAACTGAGGGACGCAAAGGAGACTCTTCAGATGGGGCCACAGAGGGATATGAACTGAGATCATCGTCATTAGTGCTGCTCAGCAGATCAGGACAGGATGGGCAGAGACAGAAACTAAACGGAAGGATGAGGAGCTGAGGCCTCTGGGAAGCGGCAGAGCAGGGTGAGAGGAGCAGGTCTGATTTGGGGGAGGCGGGGACTGTGCTCACGTCCTGGACAGGGCAGGGACGTGCGACCTGAAGAATGTGCGGATGGGAAGCAGGGAAGGAAGACCACAGCGTGCGGAAGGCGCAGGAAGAGCCCACCGAGCGGGAGGCTGCCTACCACAGACGCGGTGTGCAGCCCTGGAGTGACCCCCAAAAGCCTGTGTCTGGACGGTGACTGGACCACAGGGTCCCGTGCTCACAAATGGGGTACAGCACTGGGGAGCCGCGGCTGGGCGCGCTGCTAGAAAGTGGGGCCCGCTTGGCAGAGGGGGATCACGAGGAAGGTGGCCGCCAGGGCGTCTGTCCCTTCCCACTCGCCCTTTTCCTCACATGCCCTGGCTGCTGCGGGGTGAGAAGCTTTCCCTGTCTGACCATTGCACCCTGCGGATTCTGTGTTGGAGCTGGCTGGCCGGGGACCGAACCCTCTGAGACTGTGAACTAAAATACACCTGCCTTCCTTAGGTTGCTGGTGTCCAGCATTCTGTCGCGGGGGCAAGAAGGAGACTCAGGCACTGCCCAAGATTATTGCAGGACCTGCAATGGAGAGAAAACTGATGCACACAGCACCAAGTCCAAGGGAGCCGCACCCACCTGTGTGTACGGCGCTGTCTGCCGTGGGTGCAAGGAGGGATTCAGAATGTTCCCGCATCCCTTCCCCAGGCTTTGCTTTCCTGGCTCTTAAACCAGGAGGCCCCCAGCTTCCCTCTATGCACTCAGAAGCCTCTCTACTGCCACAGTGCCCACGTCTCTTCCTTCTTTTTCCAGGCTGCAGGTGCCAGCCACTTGGACTCTGCCTGAGAAGCTGCCCACCGGCCGTCACGTTTGGAATCCTGCCCCTGAGCTCCCGCTGTGGACCACACGCTCCTGCCAGACAGGTTGGCAAGATGTGTGCTCATGCAACTCCAGGACCCAGTTGGAACCCTGGTCCCCAGGCATCAGTGCTGCATCAGGGAGCACGAGAAGGCGGCAGCAGGGAGCAGTGGGGCAGGTCAGGGCCATGGGAGTGGAGGCCACACCGCTGACCACTTGGTAACAGCCCCAGACCCTTCACTTGGATGTGGCAATAACATCACCTGCTCTGGGAGCCAACGGTTTGACTGAAATATGGAGATCTGTGTTTGAAATGTCACATGTTTTCAACTAAACTGAGAACCTTGAAATAAAACAGAAAGCGGGGAAATTCCTTCAAACTGCTCAGACATTTCAGGGCCAGGGCTCCCTTCCACTTCCTCTCTTCCTGCTGCTGCGTGGGGCCCTCCACCCACCTGGGCTGCCTCTGCGTCACAGCCACACCCAGCTTTCACAGATGACACCCAGCGCCCAGAGGCAGGATCAGTCTGTTGCACAAGAGGAGCCTGGTGAGGTGTGGCCGCCCCGTACACCCCAGAACACCGACAGCACCCTTCTCCACCACAGCAGCACCACTGGAGGGAAAGAAAGATTCTGCTCTGTAGAAATGGCTCTTTCTCCAAGCTCTGTGATTTAACAGTGACAACGTTTTCCATTACAACTGGACACACAAACTGTTCGAACAGCTCCTTTGGCCACCTTCCCTTTAAACTTGCTCCGCATACCTTCCAGACTCCAGGTTGGTGTGTAATGAAGGGCTGCGGGGAGACCAGGAATGTGCCTGCACTCTGACAAGGTCCTGTGGAAGAGATGCTTTTACACCCAGTGCTCAAATGTGACACCAGGCATTTTACATCCATTTGATATCAAGCCCAATGATAATAGATAAAAGGTAATAAAAAAGGTGGGAGACATGAATAGAACAAAAGGAGAACAGAGAAAACTTACAAAGCCAAAAAAACAGTTCTTTCAGGAGACTAAGAGAGGGGCCAGGGACGTAGCGCAGCAGCTCAGTGCCTGCCTGGCAAGCATGAGTTCAATTCCCAGTATACTCCCCCCAGAAAGAGAGAGATTAACAGAATAGATAACCTCTTGGCAAGAATGATGAAAAAAAGAGAGAGGAGACAAACCGCTGATGTAGGAATAAGAAGAACAGCATTACAGTTGGTGCAGGACTAAATTAGAAGACAATGAAAATATACTAAAAATAGTTACCTATGAATAAATTTGAAAGTTTAGACGAAATGGACAAACTCATAGAAAAACATAATACATGAATATAGTCAGAAACAGAAAATCTGAATGGTATGTGTCTATTTAAGAATTGGATATATACGTTAAAAGTTTTCTTTAAAATCAGAGAAGAAAACTTTAAGAGAGAGTGTCTTTACTATTGAATTTTCCCAAACATTTTGGGAAGAAATAAATAGTAGTAATTTTCCACACGTTCTTTGAGTAGGACGAGAGGGAACATTTCTCCACTCATTTCATGAAGCCAGCAAGGTGCTGGCACCAGAGGCCAAAGCACTCACTGTAAAGCCTCACAGAAAACTAAGAGAAGAACTTTTTTAAGCCAATCAAAAACATCTTCACACAGCTATAGCAAACACGACATCCTGAAAGTTTTCTCCTGAGATTGGAACTGAAGTCCCGCTACTGTGATTTCTACTCAAACATCATGCTGGTTCCTCGGCCACACTGCGACTGTGTGTGTACACAGCTGAGGGCCCAGGGAAACCACCCTGCAGCACTCGCCAACAGAAAGGTATGGAACGCCCGCCAGACAGGCTCACAGGAGGGTCTGGCAGCAATGCAGCGAGAGCGGAGCCGGTGCACACCCAGCAGTCGGAGCGTTCGCTGGACTTCACAAGGGAGCGGCCTTTGCCGGGGAAATGAAGACTGTTGTTAGATGCAAGAACAGAGGTGAATCTCGTACAGCTGAGGAAGGAAAGTTGGACGTAACAGTGTCTCATGTCTGAAAGATTAAGGACAAGGGAGGTGCCGGGGTGCCGGGGCGGCGGGACATGTGCAGGACGCCAGGCGCAGTTGCAGGAAGCACGGTGCTGCGGAGGCAGCCCCCACGGGGCAAGGCTCCCGAGGATCTCCCGGATCTATTACTTTTACGCTTCAATTAAAACATTTATTAAAATAAAAATATGTAAAGAAATAAAAAATAAAAGCTACTCTGGAACATAAAAGTTCTTATGTGTGCCTGCGTCCCCAGGACCCTGCGCTCAGAAGTACCCAGATGCGAGTCAGACACTGCTTCCTCTCCAGGAGAAGGGGATCCGGTAGAGGAATCATCTGCAGTCCAGGGCGGGATGTGAGAATCTTCAAGGGAAAGCACAGACCTTGCAGGGCCTGAGAAGGCCAATCCTCGGGCAGGCCTGCTCCGCATTTCCCGCCAGTTTTTCCTCGCAGCTGAACCTGAACTGAAACCCCCTCTGCCTCTCGGGTCCTCCTAGGGCATCTTGACCTCGACTCCCCAGGCAAGGCCGGGAGTGAGCCTGCTCCAGGCCCCCAAACACTCAGGCTGCTCCCTCTTGGGGAGGGCCGAGAGAGACCCTGGGATACAGCCGCCCTTCGGGATCCGGAAATCCGGAAGACCTGGGGCCACCTGTGCAGAGCTCAGTCCAGGGAGACGAGGGGCTCAGGGAGCAGAGGCGACTTACAGGGCTCACACTGGCACGGCTCTGTCTCTGTGTGAACATATTTCCTGTTTGCAGTGAGCCGAAGTCCTCATAAAGTTGAAGACCAACAGCACAGTGCATTCAGCTCACATCTGTGGTTAAAAGAAACAGCCCATTTGATGTTTTATGTCTCAATTTTCTGTGTACTAATAAAAGTGCTGCACTGCAGTGAGACTGTTTCGCTATATGTGGGCATAATCCAGATTTACAGTCTGCAAGGAGAACATCAAAATCCCCCGGCACAGAAAAACCCGGAAATTAGCATCATCAAAATCACAAAAAGAAAAGAAACTTCTCAACTTTATTAGCGAACAAATTAGAAACTGAGATTTTAATTTCTTGTTCTTTTGTTTCTGTTTTAGTTTTTGGTTTTTTATTTTGTTTTGTGTTAATCTGGGTCATCTGCGTAGCCCAGGCTGGCCTCGAACTCGCAGCCATCCCCCTGCCTCAGGCTCCCGAGTGCTGGGGTCACAAGCGTGTGCCATCAGACCTGACTAGCAGCTGAGATATCTTTTAATTCATTTGTTTTAGTTGCTTAATGCAGGACCTTGGAACTACATTTACAAAACCCGGCTGCGCCTGTCCTGCTCACACCCCCGTCTGCAGCCCCCAGTGTGAGGTTGTGCTTTACTGCACCACGAGGGACTCCACGAGGGGCCTTTCCTGGACAACAAGGACGGTGGCCGTGCTTTCGGATGCAAGGGAGACAGGCAGCCAGGTCTCCGGCAAGGCTTCCGACCTGAGAATGGTGCCAGACTGGCCCGGGTCATCGTTGCCCTCCAGATGCCACAGCACCACCGAGTCGAGGCCATCGGACGTCTCGTCCCGTCTCAGCACACCCCGAGGAGCAGAGCCAGGGCGACGGAGAGTCCCGTCCGAAGGCACGCAGACGAAGCGTGGCTTTCCCTCACAGCGTGCCCAAGAGACATGGAGGAAATCAACAGGAAGAGCTAAGTGTGCTCAGAACTGACCATGTCAGAGCACCACACCAGGTCTTCCACACTGCAGCTCGCTCTGCCCGTGCGACACCCCGAGAGGAAGTGGGACAGTGCTCTCGCCGCTGAGGCAACAGTCCAGACAGTTCGAGCAGGAACAAAACTCAACTCCTTCCCTCCCTCTTCCTTCCTTCCTTCCTTCCTTCCTTCCTTCCTTCCTTCCTTCCTTCCTTCCTTCCCTCCCTCTCTCCCTCTCTCTCTGGACCATCACAGCTCAGCAGTCTGACATAGGTCCCAGGGGACTGACATCAGGGTTTTGTCCAGATGACATTCTTTCCAGAGTTTTCTTGGCTTTTATAGATCCTGCCTGCATTTTGGTTTATCTACAGAGCTAGTGTTGGCAAACTGGGTTTTCCTCGTTCTGCCATCTCTCTGGTTCTCAGAAGCCTGAAAGTAAAAGGACTCTTATGTTGGACACAGCTGGATAATTCACAACAAGTGCCACGTCTTCAGGTCCCTAACTAGAGCCACATTTGCAAAATCTCTTCTGCCAAGATAACATATTCACAACTTCAGAGGATCTGGGCCTGGCTGTCTTTGCTGGTCATTGTTCTGCAGAGGACATGGATGTCTTCTGCTCATTTGTCACCAACCAAATTACAAGTAGGCTCCTGTCCTCCAATATTTCTGCCTTCAATAGCAGGGGTCTCTCTGACCTCGATGTATACTTGCTGTTGGGGGAAGCAGAAGATAGAACTTCAAACAAGCCATAAAAGTCTAGCTCTACTTTGAATAAAAGCCAAAGTGTATCTGATTATTTCTCAGTCAGCTGGTTTTCACTTCTCAGGGTTGTTTCGCCTTTGTTGGAGGCATGGATACCCTGCCCCTCTGCAGCAGTACCCCGCCACCATCGTGGCTCTGCAGTGCATGGCTAAGCTGGACCAGGTGGAATCTCCTGTAAGAATCCGCATGGCGCCTCAAGTCCTGAGCTCCAGGGAGAGGCAGTCTTGCAGAGTAACACCTGGACCCCTCGATGGACTCCTGCCTCGGGAGGCCGGGGCTGCCGTCCATCGCTCTCTGTCCCCAGTGCTGCAGACAGGGCGCCCTCCTCATGCCTGGCTACCGGGATGTCAGGGCTCAGTTTCCCGGCCGCTTCCCTGACTTCCCTGCCAGAGTGCAGCCGCCCCGACAGAGGAGGAGCTTCTTAAAAGTGCTTTAAAAATCAAGGTCCCACAGGCTGAGCTTGATCCTGCACCCCTCCACTAAGTGGTCCCTGGTTCTAACAAACCTTTCCAATGTTTCCATCTCCATCTGCCCATACAAGGGGCTCCTATCAAACCCACTTCTCTTCCCTCTGGACAACATCACGGAAGTTTCTTTATTCCAGACTCAACTTTCGTTCTCTGTGCTGCTCTCCTCCCTCTCGTGTCACCCTCGTCAGGCTGTATTCATTGCTCTTAGATAGTCACAGACTTAATATTCTTTTAATTAAAATTGAATGCAGCACTGGATGTCTGCAGGACTGACAATTAAGGAATGCCAAGATCTGAAAGCGTCTCTGATGCCATGTCTTTTGATCTTCTTGTGGAGAATGTTCCAGATATTTTATTCTAGTAGGTTCCGAAGGTTAAGGCCTGAGCTTTCTAAGTTCCGTGGGATCGGCACATCTACGCCCATGCTACTCCAAGTACCCATCTACCAGCAAAGCATGTTGCCACACTCAGTTCTGTGCACAGTGCACCAGCCCAGTGCCAGCCTCCTAGGCACAGACTTCCGGTGCATGCATGGACTCGTGGTGACTCAATAGTAAAGCAGGAGCAGCCCAGGGCACTGTGTGTCAGGAGCGCTTCTCCTCAGTTTCCTCAGTCTCCATTATTAGTCAGAGGCTACTTGGTGCAGCAGACAGAGCCAGATTTCCATACACTTTGTTTGGATCTCCACTCCACCAGGCTTGCTGCACCAGTGATTTAGGGCCATCACACATGGTCTGGAAGCACCCCAGCCCCTCCCCTGTGAGGTGAGATCAGGGAGAACCTCTGACCTGCTTCCTGTGAAGGGGTGGGCAGGTCAGAGGCAGAAAGCAGCCACGGGGAGGCCGCACCCTGAGGGCTCACTGCATCCAGCTATCATGATCTGCAGAGCCCTCATCACCGAGGACTCACTGCGCTGGGTAGTAGGCCTTTGGTCATGGAAAAAAATAAGCAAAATCCTTGTCCTGCAGAACAGAGCTGTCTGCATCCACCTGCAGAGTTGGAGGGGCCACCCTTAGCCGGCAGTGAGCAAGCTTGAGAACGGGAGAGGGTGGGGACCGTGAGCAGACAGGACAGACTCGTGAGGCCACGTGGAGCTGTGAGCAGGGCCACAGAGCCACGGGAGGGAAGCCAGCCGCCACCCACTGAGGGGGAGTGGGTCCCTCCTAGTGAAGGAGCATGTGTATCCCATGGAGCCCTGGCCAAGGGAGGGAGGGAGGAGGGAGGGGGGAGAGGAGAAAGGTAAATAAGGG
>NW_022900914.1:687208-754577 GCF_012274545.1 Fukomys damarensis | reverse complement strand
AGTCACTTTCATTTTGTATTTTGGGACAGCTTCTCACTAAATCACTCAGTTGCCCAGGGTCAGCTTGGACTTCCAGTCCTCCTGCCTCAGCCTCCCCAGTGTACCACCATGCCTGGCTTCTTTTTTCTCAATCTAGCTAAAGATGATCACTTTTGTTCACCTTTTCAAAAAGCTAATTCTTTGTTTCACTGATATTTAATCATTGTTTTAGTCTCTTTCATTTATTTCTGCTCTGATCTTTATTATTTCTTTCCTCTGATCTTTATTATTTCTTTCCTCCTATTAGCTTTTTGAGTTTAGTATATTGTTGTTTTTGTAGTTCCTTGAGATCTATTGTTGGGTTGTTTGAGGCCTTTTCTCTTTTTTGACGTTTATTTTACAAACTTCCCTCTGAAAACTGCTGTTGCTGCTTGTACAAGTTTTGCTATGCTATATTTTCGTGTTCCTTTATTTAGTTTCTTCAGTGAACCATTGATTGCTTGGGAGCATATTTATACAATTGACATAGCTTTCAAACTTCCTTCTTCTGTTATTTCTAGTTTCATTCCACTGTGGTCAGCGTGATTTCAGTTGTTTCCCGGGTCTTAACACTTGTCTGTGGCCTCACGTGTGCTCCGGCCCAGACAACGTTCCATGTGCAGCTGAGAAGAATGCATGATCTCAACAGCTCTAACTTCTGCACTGAAAATGAAGTGCCGGGGTGGGTTCCCACCACCTCTGAGGTGATGACACTAACGACCCTCCTGGCGGTTACGTAATGCCAGGCGCAGGGCAAGGGACACCTGAGCCCTGCACGGTGGGAATGCGGCGGAACTAGAAGTTGGAGAACTGTCGGAAGCCAAAGCTGTTGTCCTTTTCCATCCCAGTGACCCATGGAGACCCACGTGCTTAAGGGTCCCTGGGAGGAGCAAAGGCAGGATGGACTGTAGATTTCCCTGTCACGCACCCCTTTTAGATCCAGATTGTGGTTCTGTATCTGGGTGTAAAGCTACAGGTTTTGAAGACCTCTGAGGGTAAAACAAAAAATTCTCTTTTCTTGACAGAAAGACCTTTGGCGGGAAAAGACCTGCCCGAATCCAGGCGGATCACACTGGAAAAGCCACAGGCCCACCACAGTTCACTTCCTGTTTCTGAGATCAGAAGATGTCCACAGCCCCAGGCGACTGTGAGACCCAGTGAGGAGAGGGTGGACGCAGCACGTGGAAGGAGAGGCCTCCGAGGACTTTCCAAGTCAGTGTCCAGGCAGGCAAGGGAGGCGGCCTAGGAACATCTCTTCTGAGAGGCTTCAGTGCTTGCGTCCCACAGCCACTACTCCGATTTTCTTTCTCCCCAGTCTCTGGTGGAAGAGGCTGCCATCCTCAGTTCCAGTACCACGGCACCAAGCTTGCTTCTTCACCGGATCCTCCTGCTGTGGTGAGTTCTCCACAGAGCTCTCGCAGGCCCAGTGTTCGGTGTTCATCCTTCACTCATCTGTCAGCAAGTGTTTATTGAGTGCCCACCTCTGCCTTAGCTTCTGGGAATGCAAATAAGAAAAGCAAGCTCTCGCCTTCACAGCGTTATTGGTCTGATCAGTGCTGGCTTTGCAGGTGTCCAGCATCTGTGGCAACAGGGACCAAGTGTGTAAATTCATGCAGGCGCCCATGGGTAAATTATCACAGCTGCAAGAGAGGGTGTGATGTGGGTGCAACCGTGGAGCAATGACAAGGGACTCTAGTGCACAGTGAGTGACCGGTGAGCTTGACTAAATGAACACTCTTTGTGTTAATCATCAACAACAAGGTGAACATTGTTATGGGTTGAGTTGTGTCTCACGATCAGCATGGTGCCGTAGTGATTCCAACGTCTCAGAATACAGCTAATGGGCAGATGGGGTCTTTAAGGAGATGATTTAGTGAACTCCACAGGTGGGTCCTCGTCCAAGGGGATGTCTGCAGGACCTGGCGGTGCAACAGTAGGGCGTGGACTCGAATTTGACTCCTGCCCTTGTTAGAAAAAAATGAGACACAGACACACACAGAGAAGCGGCCAGGTGAAGATGAGGCAGAGAGTGGCCACTTAAAGGCAAGGAGAAAGGCCTCAGAAATCAGCCCCGTCCAAGCTTGATCTCGAACTTCCCACCTCCAGATCTACAAAGATATAAATTTCTGTTTTAATGAGCCACCTAGCCTTGGATCTGTTGTGACAGCCCAGGTTGAATGGTACAGTGTTATTTCTTCCAATAATCTGCCAATCCATAAACACAGCCCCACAGAACACTTGTGTTCACTTTATGTTTATATTTTCTGAACCTCAGGGAACCTTTAAATGCAGTAAATAAACGTATTGTGTGCACACGTGTGTATGGGCTTCAGCACGGCGCATCCCAGTGCAGCAGAGTTTTCTGTGATGCTGAGAACCCAGGCACCAAACCTGCCAGCCCTCATACACTCAAGCTGACCTAGAGCCCAAACACAAGGACTCCACGGTCACACGGGTCCAGTTTCTAGACATTCTGGAGGAGGAAGGAGGATGAGAAGGGCTCGAGACTGCCGGGGTGCCTGTGCTGAGCCCAGGAGGGCCTGGCACGAGGCCCTGTGAGCACTTCATCACCCATCCCTCTGCTTTGCCCATGGGACAGGCAGTGTCCTGAGAGGCGATGGGCAGAAAGTAGTGAGGCGGGAACGTTGGACTGTCTCTCCATCCGCCCAGTCTCTCCACTCTCAAACCCGCTGCCATTTCCTAATCAGCTCGCCCCCTCCAATCCATCCTGTACACAAGCCCCAGAGGGATATTTCCAGAACAGAAATTGATTTATATAATTTTCTGCTTACAAGCACCACTTCAGGCCCAAGTCCACACTCAGCACCCAGAGCTTCTCCGGCCTGAGTCACTGCCTCGTCCCCCTGGCGTGTCCACTGCACATTAGGCCCTGGCCATCTCCAACTCTGCACCACTTTCAAACATGCAGGGGGACTTACGTACTGATCCAGTTGGCTCAAATGAACTCATAAACATTTTACAAAGCTTTAATATACCTCACTTGATCTTCTCAGCAGCTCTGCTAAGCATGCATCCTTGCCATCCCTTGCTGAGACCAGGAAGTGGAAGAAGCTTGAGAAGATGCTTGGCTTATTTTGGTCTCTGCACTGAGGGCTGCTACCTGCTTGCCCCTCTCAGCATGGCCTGCAACTCCTCCCCATGCCAACACCCTTTCTGGTACAGCTTCATTCTCCAGCACATGGCACTACCAGCTCCACCCTTTCCCACCCTCCCCACACAAAGCTCCAAGTTCCAAAGTCAGAAGATGGGGTCCACTGAGGCTGAGTCGGGGGCAGTAGGGAGGGAGGCCCTGATGTGTGCACCGGAGGGAAGCTGCTCCACCGAGTGAGGGGCAATAGGCAAAGCCAGGAGAAGGAGGCCAAGGCAAGACAAGCTGCTGGATCAAGGTTGTACAAGGAAGTGGGGCCACTGCTAGGCTGCAGGACCCTTGCACCCCAGGTCCATTGTGCACACCTCCTTGGAGTGGATGGTGCACCTGTGGGAGGAACCCAGGGCTTAAGATAGTGATAGGCTCTGAAGCCTCCTGCCCTCCCCACTGGGAGGAGGAAGCCACACACCAGAGAAACTGAAAGAGAGCAAGGGGTGTATGAGAAACACCAGTGGGCCCTGGAGGACGTTGAAATGAGTGCAAGACCCTAATTAGGGGCCACAGATCAAAGCACTGGGGAAATGGCGCCCGAGAGCAAGCAGCACCCGTGCACTGCCAGAGCAGGGAGAAAGGGACCAGACCAGCCTAGAAGTAGGCACACACCCACTCCTTCGCCAGGCACCAAGAGTGCCTCGCCCACCCGGTATCACACGCCCTGAACCTCTACAAAGTCCAAGGGTTAGAGTGAAGCTTGGGGAGAGTGAGCAAGGAGAGACACGGGCAGCAGGAAAGAGAGCGGCCCCAGGGGTGGCAGGCATCAGGGGATGAGCAGCAGAAGGCTTGGTGAGGGGAAATAAAGGGTCAGGATTGAGACAGCCCTAGCAGACATCGTGGAGAACTGTGTTCTGGGCTGCTTACCCAGATCACCAGAGGTGACTGATCTTGGGACAGAGGTAACCGTACAGTGAGCCGAGCCTAGAGCACAGCTGGCAAGGAGGACAAAGGCAAGCAGGGCCACCAACTGAACTCAGACTGCAGCATAAATGGGGCTCTGAGGACACTTTGGCTCTGTGATTCTGCAACTACATGAGGATTGGGGGGTGTTGTTTCTTTTTTTTTTTCCTCTCTTCTTTTTCCTCATCCTCTCTTTCTTGTTCCTTTATCGTCCCTCACTTCCTTCTTCCTTTCATCCAATACAGGGGAAGAAACTTAAAAGGTGTTAGAGAAAAGAAACAAATCACTTATAGAGGTCAGTCCATTAGATTTACAGTAGACTTCTCAACATGAGGCATAAAGGCCAGGAGAGCTTGCTGTGAAGTGATTCAAGCTCTAAAAGGTTCAAGGCTCACTGCATTCCACAGCCCAGACTAATATGTCCTGCAAAACTACCTGTCAAATTTGATAGAGAAATAAGGATTGCCCAAGACAAGAAGTACCTTAAGAAACTCATGACCATGAAACCCGCATTTCCAAAAAAATCTCAAGGATATCCTACTCAGAGATAATGAAAGCAACAATACCAAAAAGTCTAAAGGAATGAACACATCAAGCAGGATGAGCACTTAAGCAAAGGGAAAAATAAAGAAAACAGTCACATAAAAATAATGCAATGACAAGAATAACCCAATACCTTTCAGTAACAACTATCAGTGTAAATGGTCTCAGTTCCCCAATCAAAAGACACATATTGGCAGACTAGATCAAAAAATAAAACTCAATAGGGGTTGGAGATTTAGCTTCATGGTTTTACCTCCTGCCTTGCAAACACAGGGTCCTGAGTTCGATCCTGGTGCAAAAAAAAAAAAAAAAAAAAAAAAAAAAAAAAAAAAAACACTCAATAGGATAGTGCATATAAGAGATATATTTAATCCAAAACAATTCATTGACTAAAACGCAAAGGATGCTAAATAATGTTGCATGGAATGGAGACCTTTGTCCTATTTTAAAAGAGTGGACTTCAAGCCAAAAGTCCCAAAAAATGAGAACAATATAGGTCCAAACATGGTACAAGGAAAAAATTGTAAAGATCTGAGCAGAAATTAATGAAATTGAGACTTTAAAAAATACAAAGAACGAACGAATCAAAGAGTCAGTGTTTTGAAAGAATAAACAAAATAAACAAATACTTGGCCAAGCATGCCAAAAGAAGAAAAGTCCCACATCAATGCAACTGGAAAATGAAAAAGGGGAAAGCACAATTGACACTGTCAAAGTCCAGAAGATAATTAGTAACTACTTCAAAAATCTGTTCTCTAATAAGTTGAAGAATTAAGAAGAAATGGATAGATTCCAAGGCATACATGAATTACCAAAACTGAACCAATAAATACAAAAGCCATAAACAGTATATTAACAGGCAATGAAATTGAGGTAGTAATAAAAAACCAAACAAAAAGTCAGTAGTGAACCAGTAGGTACACCTCTGAATTCCTCAAGAACTTCAGAGATCTAATATCAATGCTTCTCAGAATCTTTAATGAAACTGAAAGGAAAGGAGTACTTCCAGACTCATTCTGGAAGATAACATCTTGATTCCAAAACCAGACAAGAATTTTACTAAAAAGGGAAAACCACAGGCCAATCTCTTTAATGAACATAGATAAAAAAAATCTTCAACAAGATACTGGCAAACAAAATGCAACAAATCATTAAACAGATCACACATTATTGTGATAGAGGAGGCTTTTCTCAGGGGTATGAGAATGGTTCAAACTGTGCAAATTAATAAATTTAAACACATAAACAGAAACAAGGACAAAAACCCCTGCAACACCCCCATCCTTGCCCCCCAGCCCCCACTCTCAGGCCTCCTGATTGTGTCAGTCCTTGGATCCACTCTGCAGAGGCACAGGTGGTAATAAAAGGCATTTTTCTGAGCTCCAGGCTTTGAACATATTTAAAGAAAGGGCAGAGGGAACCTGCAGTAGAACTTTGTGGAGTTCAACCCTGCAGGAGGTCAAGGAACTCAATTTGGGCCTTGCAGCCCAAAATCAGTCTGAATCTCAGGGGCCTGCCATCGGCTAGCTGAGATCAAAGGACATGGTTCTGCACATGGCCGCACACATTGTATATTATGACAGCAGAGATATGGTCTGAAAGAGGCCCTTCCAATTCTTTCTTTCTTTTCCTCATTCCACTCTGCAAATTCTTTTTTCTGTCCTCTTTTTCCAACTCAGTCTCTTGTTCCATCATATTATTCCTCATCTCCCTTTCTGTTCCTGCCCTAACTAGGGCTTCTTCTTTTATCATTTTTCTTTTTTCTTTATGTTCTTTATGTTCTTTTCTTCTCTCATTTTACCTCACTCAAGGGTCAATAGTTTCAAAGGAAAGTGAGCCCCTATTACTGTTAAGTGGTTATATTCTTGCACTCTGTCTTTCCCTTTTGAATTTAACAGTTTCCTAAAGATTGTATGGTCATTCTACGTCCTCTGGCTTCACTTGAAACCTTCTCCAATTCTTACACTTATCTACTCCTCTCCTCCTAACTCTGTCTAAGCCCCCATCCTAAATAGTAAAGATGCTATATTGAAGAGTTTATTCACTGCAAACATATCTTGGGCTTCTTCTTGATTTTAATTTAATTCACATGGTTTAAAGGTGATAAATTAATGACTGCCAAAACTGGTCAATTTGTAAGTTATGCTTCATCCTATTGTGTTGCTGATTGTATCAATTGGGCTAAAGGATTGTGATTGATTTAATGAGTTGCCTTCTCTGATATTATGAAAATGAAAAAGTCTATGAGTCATTAGAGACTCAAAAGCTAAAGCACAATTATATTAGGAAGATTTAAGTAATAACCCAGAAATTAAACCAAGGACAACCCAACAACAAAAATAAAAATGAGAAAACACTTAAGCAAGACACAAAGACAGACTTCCAGTTCACCAATGGCAAACAGTAGGGCAAATGAGAATGAAAAGTCTGATAGTGAACCAGCAGGACACCCTGAACTCATAGCACAGGAAGTAACAAAACAGATCAATCAGGCTCTAGAAAAATTCAAAACAGAAGTAATTTCCCAGATAACCATAGAGAGCGTGAGCAAAATGAAAGTCATGATTCAAGACTCTAGAACACAAACTGACAAAAAACAGATGATCTCAGGACCATGATAGAAGCCATGAAGGCCCAGCATAAGAAATAAATAGAAACCATGAATTCTCAACATAGGAAAGAAATGGAATCATAAAACAGATTCAAATATTATCCAGGAGATTAAAAGCTCTATGAAAGTGTTTGCAGCAGAATAAAACAATGCGAAGATAAGATAAAATCTCATATATAGAAGATAGGATTGTAGTCAGTGACTGTGAAAAGAGAGGTCTCTTAAAATCAGTAAGGGATCATGAGAAATCGATCCAACAACCTCTAGATGATGCAAAGAACAGTAATATAAGACTGATAGGAATCCACAAAGGAGCAGGAGAAAATACAAATGACTTTAAAAAGCTGTTCACAGAATTAATGATAGAAAGTTTCCCAAACAGAGGGGAAGAATTTGACATACAAATAAGTGAGGCATATAGGACTCCAACTATCCACAATTTTAAAAAAATCTACACCTAGACATATAATAATCAAGATCCCAGAAACTCAACAGAAAAACAAAATACTAAAAGCAGTAAGAGAAAAGAAACAAATCACATGCAAAGGAAAAGCCATCAGAATCACAGCAGACTTTTCAACACAAACCTTCGGGTCAAGGAGAGCCTGAAGTGAGGTATTTCAAGTCCTAAAAGAGAACAACCTCCAACCTAGACTGATGTATCCTGCAAAACTCTCTTTCAAAATGGATGGGGAAATAAGATACTTCCATGACAAAGAACACTCGAGAAACTTCATGAATACCAAACCAGCACTACAAGGAATTCTAAACAATACCCTAGAAAAAGACAATGAAGTTCACACCATGAGGCCCAACAGAGCAAACCAAATAGGCAAGGCAAGAAACTAAAAGGAGAGGGGGGAAAAAGTAAAAAGAGTCAACAAAAGGACAATGACATGACAATAATAAGTTAGTACATATCAGTTATAACCATCAATGTCAATGGCCTCAATTCACCAATCAAGAGAAATAGATTGGCAGAATGGATTAAGAAGCAAACTCCAACAATATGTTGTATACAAGAAACACACCTAGTGCAAAAAGTAGCCCATAGACTGAAAGTAAAAAGATGGAAAATAATTCTCCATGGGACAGGAGCCCAGAAAAGAGCAGGGGTAGCAATCTTATTTGCAGACAAAGTAAATTTCAAACCAAAACTGATTAAGAGAGACAAAAAAGGCCACTACATCCTTGTAAAGGGAACAATTTGAGAGGAAGAGATGAAAATCATAAACATATATGCACCAAATAGTAATGCCCCCAACTATATAAAACAAGTATTAAGTAACCTGAAAAACCAAATAAGCACTAATACAATTATAGTGGGGGATTTAAATACCTCACTATCACAAATAGACAGATCACCTACGCAAAAAATCAACAAGGAAATTCTAGAACTGAACCAAGCTTTTGAACATATGGACCTAATAGACATCTATACAGGGTTCCACCCCACAAAATCAGAATATACATTCTTTTCAGCTGCACATGGGTCATTCTCCAAGATAGACCGACCACATACTAACTCACAGAACAGGTTTGAATAAATTCAAAGGAATCAAAGTTATCCCCTATATATTATCAGATCATAGTGCAATCAATCTGGAGATTAATAGCATAAGAAACTATAGGAACTTCACAAATATATGGAAACTCAACAGCACTCTCCTGAATAATCAATGGGTCACAGAGGAAATTAAAGAAGAAGTTAGAGTTTTTACAAATAAATGATAATGCCAATACAATATACAGGAATCTATGGGACACAATAAAAGCAATTCTATGTGGAAAATTCATAGCATTGAATGCCCACACTAGGAAAACAGAGCAAGCTCAAATAAACAACCTAATGATGAATCTTAGACTCCTAGAAAAATAAGAGCAAGAAAAACCCAAAGCTCGTACAAGAGAGGAAATTATAAAGATTAGAGAAGAAATCAATGCAATGGAAACTAAGAAAGTGATACAAAAAACAAATGAATCAAAGAGTTAGTTTTTTGAAAGAATAAATAAAATTGATAAACCCTTACCTAACCTTATCCAAAAAAAGGAAAGAAAAGGCTCAAATCCATGCAATTGGGAATGAAAAAGGTGAAGTCACAACAGATCCAACAGAAATCCAGAGGATCATCAATACCTACCTGGAGAACCTGTACTCTAATAAATTGGAAAACATGGAAGAAATGGACAGATTTTTAGACACTTATGAATTACCAAAGTTGAACAAAGAAGACAATAACATTTTACACACCCCAATTACAATCAGTGAAGTTGAAAATGTAATTAAAAGTTTACCCACAAAGAAAAGCCCAGGTCCTGATGGATTCACTGCTGAATTTTACAAAACATTTAGAGAAGAACTACTGCCATTACTCTTTAAACTTTTCAATGAAATTGAAAGGGAAGCAATTCTTCCAAATTCATTCCTGGAAACGTGTATCACTTTGATTCTCAAACCAGGGAAAGACTCAAATAAAAAAGAGAACTACAGGCCAATCACCTTAATGAATACAGATGCAAAAACCCTTAATAAGATACTATCAAACAGGATACAGAGGATCATCAAGAAGACCATACATCCTGACCAAGTCAGATTTATTCCAGGGATGCAAGGATGGTTCAACATACGTAAGTCAATAAATGTAATACACTATATTAACAGAGTCAAGGACAAAAACCATATGATCCTCCTGATAGATGCAAAAAAAGCATTTGACAAAGTTCAACACCCATTCATGATAAAAATCCTGTAAAAAATTGGAATAGATGGTCTATATCTCAAATTAATAAAGGCTATCTATGAAAAACCAACAGCCAACATCATATTAAATGGCCAAAAACTGAAAACCTTCATGTTAAAATCAGGAACAAGACAAGGATGCCCACTATCACCATTCCTCTTCGATATAGTTCTGGAAACATTAGCCATAGCAATTAGACAAGAGAAAGAAACTAAAGCAATAAAGAGAGAAAAGAAAGAAGTTAAACTGTCATTATTTCCTGATGATATGATACTCTACATTGAAGACCCAAAAAATTCCTCCAAAAGACTTCTAGACTTAATTGACACTTTTAGCAGAGTAGCTGGATACAAGGTCAACACTCAAAAATCAATAGCCTTCTTGTACACAAATAACAGACTCACTGAGAGAGAAATTAGGGAAACAATTCCTTTCACAATAGCATTCAGGGCCAGGGATTTAGCTCAGCGGCTCAGTGGCCTGCCTTGCAAACACAAGGACCCGCGTTCAATCCTTGGTATAAAAAAAAAACAAAAGAAAACAATACAAAACATAATAGCATTCAAAAAATGAAGTATCTAGGACTCAATCTAACAAAAGAAACAAAAGACCTCTACACTGAAAACTACAGCACTCTGAAAAAAAGAGATCGAAGAGGATATAAGAAAATGGAAAGATACCTCCTGATCCTGGGTAGGAAGAATTAACATAGTGAAAATGGCCATATTACCAAAACTGCTATATAGATTCAGTGCAATGCCAATTGAAATCCCAACACTTTTCACAGAACTAGAAAAAATAATCCAAAAGTTCATTTGGAACCAGAAGAGACTTAGTATAGCAAAAGCCATCCTAGGCAACAGAGACATGGCAGCAGGTATAACAATTCCCGACTTGAAACTATACTACAAAGCCACAGTGATAAAAACAGCTCCTCCTCTGCTGTCTTCTTCCTGGACACTAGGAGGTGAGCAGCTTCCCTCTGCCCACCCTTCCTCCATGATGCCCCCACCTTGGAGCCAGCTGACTATGGACTGAACCTCAGGGTGGGGGAGCCAAAATAAACCTCCCCTCCTCTAACCTGTGTGTGCTAGGAAATGGCTCATGGCACTGTATTAGTGAGGGTTCTGTAGAGGAACAGAATCAACAGAAGATGTATGTACATTTATAAAATTGATTTATTAGGTATGCTTACAAGATGAGAGACAGGAGAGCCCACAGTGATCATCTTCAGGATCAGAGGTAGAGAATCTCTAATGGCCTCTCCACATTGGAGAACCGGAGGATGCAGCAGCCACTCCGCTGCAGAACAGAGGGATCGAGGTCAGAGCCTGGAAGCTCCCAGAAAGTCACTAATGCGAGTCTGACTGGAAGGCTGGAGAAGCGGGAGAGCTGGAGACCAGTGTCCAAGGCAACAGCAGCAAAGGGCAGTCCACCCAGGAAGGGAAGTCCTCACTACCTTCTTTCCCTGCTGCTGCAGCCAGGTTGTGTGCCCCCAGCATGTTGGTCATCTCCCACACTCAGAACTCTGCAAGGGCATGTGTAATCCACTCAAGGTGAGGTGTGATGGTCACAATCCAGTGGGGCAGGCTAACACATGGCCCTCCTGTGTCCCTCTTCACGGTGGACTATGCTGACAGGCATGGCCTGGTGTCCAAGAGCTAAGCAAGCAGCCCCTAACCTAGCAGGGGTCAGTTCTGCAACACCAGACAAGACAGTGGCCAGTCTGGGGCTGTCGTTTGTCCCCACGCAGCATCAGATCTGTAGTCAGAAGTTGTGCACCCTCCACCTGCCCTGTTAGTTGATCCCAGAACAGGACTGGACTACAATAGTCTTAAAGTCCATCATTTCCAACTCTTCTCACCTGCTAGTATGGAATTTCATCTGTAGAGAACAAATGTAGAAGATTCAAAGTCCAAATACTTAACTGACACTTTCCTACTTCAAACAAATGGAAGTCAGTCCTTCCTTGCATCACTGTACACATTCTAAGTGTTCACCAGCCCTCTGTTTCTTTAACAGATTTGTCTTGAAATTTACCACACAAATATTCCACCCTTAGTCGGCATCCATCTCATGTCACAGGGTAGGAGCGGAAAGGGCAGCAAGTACTCCAGAGACTGCACTTCCCCTCCATGAAACGCTGACCTGTGGGCACATCTGACCCCGGAAAGAAGAGCACTCATCTCATCTTAAAGCAAATCACTTACGACAAACTCCCCTGTGCTGATTCTATCCTTTGCAAAACCTCCCCACCAAGTGTCAGGCACGATGGAGACAGAGCTTTCCACCAGGCTATCTTGCAGCCGGCCCGGGAGCTGAGCCCTCAGCCACAGTGAGATGGCAGTCTCTGACCCTCCCGGGGGCAGAGGCCATCTGTCCAGCCGGTCCCACGTCCCACAGACACAACTCAGCTGGCATGGGTATCCTCGCTGTGGGAGACATCACAGGAAAACCAACAGCCTACGTCACTCTTGCTCGGATACAACTGAACCCAAATCACCCTTAATTCGGGGCCAAATGTCCTTCATCAACTCCCATTGTCACAGTTTAATAAATGGAACCATGAATTATGCAATCGACATCAATTGCACTTATTTGTAATTAGAACTGCCAGTGCTCTCTCCATGAAGAAGAACCCTAGGGAGACCTCCAGCACACAGTGGGGAAGCCTTCTTTCTGAGCTCCAGCGAACCTTCCCAAATAACATTCAACGCAAGACGTCTACACTGTTTTTAGCTAGAACAAGAAGGAAGGTAAAAATAATTCCAAGGCCATTTTGTGGCTGGAATTCGAGTGAACAGACGTATTGTGTTCTTATAAACTTCCACTGAATGAAAACTCCGATTCTGGACCCAGGTGGCGGAACTGTCCTTGAGAACACATTCTCCCCATGAGTGATGTAGGCTGATAGGGATTTGTGACTCCTACATTCCACTTTAGATTTTAAGTATTTATAACACTTATAGAATTTTTAATTGAAGTGATAAGTCCCTAAGGAATCTACAGATAGAACTACGTCTCAGTAGAATTATTCTTGGTCAGCCTAATATTTTGTTTTATGCATTTGAAAATATTTCGTGAACACATTCATTGCCTTCAGCAGAGCACCAGAGATCTATGTTGCAAAAAGAGGTTAAGAGTCCTGGACAGAATAGCACACATACACGTTAACTTAATCTCCACCCAGACAAAGAGGAGGTGTTGGAGACAGTAAATCCCGCAAAGGCAGTGCTGGGAGGACTTTATCAAGTGCCCATCTCAGCCTCCCGCACCTCATCTGCAGAGCAGGATCCCCCTTCGCAGCCGCTTGGAAGGCTGAGGAGTTGTGCCCAGCAACCAGCAATGTAGCTCAGTCCTACAAGAGAAAGGCAGCCTTGCAGTGAGGGAACCCTGGGCAGTGTCACGTGTGAGGACCGAAGTCTCCTAACCCTAAATCCTGGCTGTATCACTTTGCCATCTTAGTCATCAGCCTGGAAATGATAAACACACTGTTGACAAAATCCAGGAGTGTAAATTATCATAGCAGAAAGTTAAACTCAATGTAAATGTCTCATAGTGTGCGGTAGTAATGGCTGGGTGTGGGGTCTCAAAGGGCTCATTTTCTAGGCTAACAACAAGAATTCCAAAGCCACCCCTAGGGCTCCATCGGAGGCATGAGCTTCAGAGTCCTGGGAGCCTGTGAGCCCCAGAACAAGGGCAGCACGATAGCTGAGCCATATCTCTCGATGCAGAAGCACTTTGATTCTCAGCTTTTCTGTGATGGTTTCCAAAATAAAGTCATGCTCAGAACTTGGTGCTCATGAAAAGGTGAATTTTAAACTGATTTCTCTCTGAACATAGACAAGAGCTGCCTTGTGAGACATTTATTGCCTACAGGACATTCCAACTCAAGGTAAAGCTTATTAGCCCCTTAATGAAAGAGCAAGTATGTACCTGGCATTGAGCTGAGCAACATGAAGGGGCAGTGAACAAGAGGCAAAGTCACAGGCCAGAAGGGAGACAGACACACAAAAAATAGTGACTGACATTTGGCAAAAGCAGAAAGACTGTCACAGAACTCAAGCTCATGCAAAGCTGCCTCCTCTGCCTGACTTCAGCAAAGGTCTCCTCTGGAAAGTTTGTTCAGTCTCAAGAGGAAGCTGCTGTACTGTTGGATACCAGACACTGACTGGCTAGCGCTCCAGTACTGAGTAACACACACCACAGAGTGGAGGACTGAGTCGATCGTGGGAAAGCTGACCGTCCAGGTAGGTGTGCTCTGCGTGGCCAGTGGAGCTCAGCCCCGAGCGCACGTGGTGGCTGGTACCGAAGACAGCCAGTCCCAGCCGCTGTTCTGTGGAACACAGGGTGCACCTGTTTAACAACCCACTTGTTTGGGCTGCTAATGGAGGTGTGCTGTTCAGACTGAGCAACCCCCTGTCCGGACTCCTGACCCACCCTTTTTCTGTACATTTCTGTGCAACTGTTTATAGACCCTCGGTGTCTTTCTGTACAGATCTCTTGCTCATGCAGAACTAATTTTTGCTGATTGTACAGTACAGTACAGTGCTGCAGTTTTGCATTCTGTTATACATTGCAGTCCTGCAGGTAAGAGCCATGGAAACTCATCAAGCTGGAGCTTGCTTTGTTCTGAATACTATAACATGCATACTGTTTACAGTTTCTCACTCAGTGACTAATTTGTTTACGGACCTAGCCACAGGACCGGAACTCAGGTCTTAAATGAGAAGTGACTTGTTCAACTCAGTCATTCCAATCAGTCTTTGAATCCTCACCATAGAAAAAATGATAGACAGGCCAGGGATGTAGCTCGGTGACACTGCACCTGCCTGGCCACGCGCAAGGTCCTGAGTTCAGTTCCTAATCCCAGAAAAAAGAAAAGGATATAGAAAAATGATAGACAGAGGTAGAGTGCGGAACGGAGGAGAAGAAATGAAAGGGAGAGAGGAATCAGAAAAGAGATGAGAGAGGACCGGGTGTTGACAGAAGAACAGAAATCTGCAGCAGAGGGAGGGAGACAGAGGACTTCAGACTGGCCAGCTTGGCCAGATGTTGCCTGCCGAGCTGAGGAAGGAAGGGCTCGTGAGGCAAGGGGCAGCCTCCCTCCTTGTCCGTGAGTATGAGAGCACTGAGTATGAGGGACAGGGTGGGAAAAGGCGGCTGGCTGCCTTTCCCTCACTGGGAGGACATATTAGTCCACCCTCCCTCCCTGCAGGTGCCAAGAACGCTGCTGCAGGGCGTATTAGGCCCCAGGTGGGAATAAAAGCAAGAGTGAATGGGTGAGCAAAATTACCCTGCATGCTCTGCATTGCTTCAGGTCCATTACAAAATCTGTGAAGACCCAGAAAAGAACAGATGAATTAACTACGCTCTAGTCATGTGGCTTCAGTTCCAGTTCCCATTTACGAAAGACGTAAGAAAACTTTCCGTTTCACCCCCTGAGCTTACTGGGAAGACAAAATTAGATCACTTACATGAAGTGTTTTGCTCCTGCTAAACACGGGCACATGGCAGCATTATAAAGGAGCGTCTCCAAGTTTAATCTGCGCCACCGCATGCAGCTGAAGTTAGAGGTCAGCGCTCACCTTTCATTCTTTATCATCAGTTATACTAATAACACAACAAGTGCAGGGGGTCAAGCCGGCACTTAAACCACTTAATTGCTTTCAACCACAATTGGTTTGCTAATTGCAGATCTTATTTGGCAATGAACCAAAGCAAGGTCTTTAAGGACAGTGTTTCCCATCTTATTCTAGGGAGTGTGCATACGTGAAGGAGATAAAACTGAATTCATCTGAAAGTGGACTACCACTCAGGTGTCCTTCATTCTAGGCTGCCTTGTTCACCCGGTCTCTTGTCCCTGGCTGAACAGAACTTCAGTGGAAGGAGAAGACAGCAGAGGCAAGAAAGGCTCTGAAGGAGACCGGGGGAAAGTGGCCTTCAGGAGCCACCATCGGACACGCTGCCTCCCACCAAGCCACCTCCACGCTCCTGTGACCCTGGGTTGGGGCTGGACCCCGAAACCACAGGCAAACAGGCAACCTGAGGAGCTGCACTGTGCCTGGCTGCCTCGCAAGCACGCCAGCCGGGGAGTGTCTCTAGGGGCCGCTTCACTTTAAGCCCTAACACTAGGTATTGTTTCCTTTGCGTTTATCCTGTCTGTGGTTGGTATTCAGAAACCAGGCTCAGTGCCCTTCACCAAGTTTGAAAAGGTCTCGGCTGTTCTGTTTTTCACTATTACTTCTGCACTGTTCTTTTTCTTCTGCTCCTGGGACTGCAGTTTCATGTATGTTAGAACTTTTAATGTTGTCCCACAGATTTCAGATGATCGAGCTGTTTTTTTTTCAAAAGTCTCATTTTGGTTGCTTTTTATTGATATCTTCCAGTTCATTGATCCTTTATTCTGTTGTTTCTATGTTGCCTTTAAGGCCTCCTTGAATCCTTTGTTTCTGATATTATGTTTCTCATGCCTAGGAGTTCCCTTTGATTTAAAAACCAGGTTTTTTTTATTGTTGTTGTTTTATTTTGTTTTTACTTTTTACTGTAGCCATTTAGCTCTCAGACTTTGCTGCCTACACTTTCTGCTGAATTCTTCAGCGCTCTTATCCTAGATCAAAGACCCAGTCTGACAGTAAGTCATCTGGGCTATGTTGAGTTCTGTTTTTGTTGGCTGTTTCTTCTCTTGTCATGAGTGTCATTTCCCTGGTTCTTCGTGTGTCTCCTACTTCGTGGTTTTACAGCAGACATCTCGTACGTCAGTAAAGGCTAAAGCAAGCTATTTGATTCCAGAAAGGACACACTTCTTCTCTCTCTCTTAGAATGAAGGCCCACATCAGCCTGATCTTTCACTGATACGAGTCTTCTCTTTGTTACTCCTTTGTTGCTGTTTCACCTCCTGTAGGCTTTAGTCGCTTGGAGAGCAATTTAAGACTGTCTCATCAGTCAGACTTATTTTATGGAAACGCTCTAATTCTGGAGACTTTTTCCATGAGTTGAGATGACAATTTTTTACTTCCATGAGATCATTTCAGATTTCAAACTGTATGAAAACAGTCTCTCAGTCCCTTGTTGTTTGGTTTATGGGTTTACTCTGCCATGCTACCTGCCCAGGCCTTCCGAGGGCAGCCTGCTCCACTCCTGAAGGTTCACTCCTGAAGGCAATGCCCGTGTTTCCTCCAGACATCTTGCACTCCCTCTGCCTGTGATGCCTGGAACCCGTGGCACCTCTGGTGGATGTATTATAGCCTTCTTACTTAACCTAACTGTGAGTTCTTGTCTCCAGGGCGACAAAGATGGAAGCTACAGGGGGACAGGACACAGCAAGCAGCGGGGATGGCTGGCTGGGTGTGCTTATTAGAAAGAACAGAAAGGAAAGCTCCTGCTGTCAGGGGGGCTCCAAAAGACAAACACCATTCTGGTTAAGTCCAGAGACTTTTATACAGTTTTTGGCATGAGAACAGGGTAGAGGAATGTGCAGGTGGGCAACTGCTGCTGTTTGCTGCAGCTGAGCTCTTGATGTCTGGGTAGCAGGAGGTATTACTTCTTTGTTCTTTGTATCCCAGCCCTCCAAGGCTTCTCCTAGTTTATGCAGGGGCTTGTCTTTTGTGCTCTAGTTCCCCACAGTTTATCCTTAGCTCAGTCAGGTCCAGGCCTTTAGTTTACTTAGTTTCTTCTGTGTTTACTCGGTCTTTGGCCCTGTCTGCCTATCTTTCCCATCTCCTGGTCTCGTTTCCATGCTCCTGCCTTCTGGAGGGACCCTGGTGTACCTCCTGGGCAATGTCTCTCGGTGCCCCTGACCTGTCCCAGGCTGCGGGCATGCTGGCCCTGTGCCCCAGCCTGCTGCAAAGATGTGCAGACGGCTGCAGCTCCCTGTGCAGGGGATGCCTCAGGATGTCATGGTCATGCCAGCCCGTGCCCTGCAACCTTGTTAAAATCTCACCCTCATCCCAAAATATGGTGTATTTCAACCTTCCCAGAGCTCGCCCAAGCATGTGAACAGCTGGAGCTCTTTTCTTTTATGAAGGATTTATTCTTTTCTAGTATTTAATTCATTTCGGTTTCTTTGTCTTCAACTGATATATTTTTAAAAACAGATGTTGTAGCTTCCCTGGCTTGATTTTTTTATTAAAAAATCAGCACTCTCCTGTGACTTTTGATATCCTAAACATAAGAGAAGACTTATGTGTGATTTTTTTTAAATTCCCTGATTTATTCAGCATACCTGGAATCTTCAGCAATTACAATATTACAGGGAAATTCTAAAGAGGATATTTCAAAATAGCTTTTATGTGATTAAACAGAATGATTTTTCACTTCCACGAGATCACTTATAAGTTGCATTTTGGCCTTAACTGAGCCCTAACTTAAAGTAGCTCTAAGACAGAGAGAGCCATGTAGGACTGATTTACCCACAATTCCTTTTAATCACATAAGTCCCATCCATGTAGCCCTTCTATGAGGTCTCAACTGTACTTACCGCTGCATCCTCAAATTATGTAGTAAAGAGTTAACATTCAGTGAACAGTTTTTAGTAAACTCCTTGATATTGAAACTAACCCTGAAGATCAACAAAAAGGGAAACAATTCACATAAAAGGAAACAAATTATCTGCTTTGTGTTGGTCACTGGATGGCACTCTGCACACAGTATTTCACCTAACCTCCCACCCTGCCGTGCATTCTTATTACCCTTTGAGGAACCGGGAGCTGAAATTTCATGTCTGTCAATGGGATCTCAGCTCCCCTGAAACCCAAGTTGAACTCAGTTCTCTTCCTCTTCCCATCCCACCATGCTGCCTCATAAATACTTCCCCTGCCTGAGAAAATAAAGGAACCACTCCCCTAGGCAGCTGAGACACCTTCTCAGTTATAAGTGCAGTTCTGGTCTGTATCAAGACAAAGGACACGTGTTGACATCCAGGGTAGTAACAGATTTTGTTCAGTAACCTGTTCTGCCTTTGCAAGAACATTAATGCACTCAAGTAAATCAAAACACTATGATGTTAATATTCCATCTATGAATTTGCAAAGTCACCTTGGAAAAAGATTCTGAGGTCAGCACATGTGTAGCTCCATTGCCTTAAGCAGATGCTTCTGGTCTTCCTAAGTCAGCCAGTCTAGAAGCAAAGTTAAACTACCCATTCCTGAACCAGCAGCTTCACGCTCCAGCCTGGACCCATGGTGTGGTGTTGGCATTAGGTCATGTCATGAGCTGATTGCTGGGTATTTGCAAAAAAACGAGTTAAAGGAAATAATATTCAATGAAGTTTTAAGGGACCACAGATCCCTTCACTTTCACTGATAAATGCACTTTCTAGTTACCACAGAACTGTGGAAAGACCTGTTCAAAGTGACCAGGTTGGGAGTCTGAAGTTTAAACCTCCTGGTTGCTGATGTTTCTCTCACACATTCGTGAGTGACTAAACTGATTCCATCAAAGGATCGCCAGTCCCAACGCTAGCTGACACACATTCCCGAGAGGCTGGAGAGGCTGAATCCCCAAGAGAACTCCAGATGAGCTCGCCTGCTCCAGAGCCTCCTTACCTGGCCCAACCAGGATGTGGGAGCTGCCCTGCCAACACTACTACCAGGAATGTGTGTTCACACCGAGTTGTTAATCGACTTTCCTTATCCCGTAATGGAAGTTGTGCGATCTACGTTTCATCTTTGTCTTAACTCTTACAAAACTCAACACCAAATTACAAAGAAAGCTCACCAGCTTGTGAAGTACTACCTGACACACATGTGCAAGTACACATACACAACACGCTGAAACATGTACGTACACATGTGCATACTGAAATAGGTGTGTGCATGTGGCTATGTAAGCAGCTAGTAAGGCCATGACAAGCTGTTCAACATAGACATTAAGGAAATGTGCATTAAAATCACAATGAGAATCACTTCAAACTTACTGAGATGGTTATAATCTTGGGGAGAAGATGGCAAATAAAAAGGAAAAATGTGGAGAACACACATGCGCCAGTGATGGAAACACAAAATGGCTCAGCAACTCTGGAAAACAGTTTAGTAGTTCCTAAGTAAGTTAACCACAGAGTTGCCATATGAGTTATTAATTCTCTACCAAGACCTGTAATCAAGGGAACTAAGACATATGTCCATACACCAACAGAGTGTCTATGGATGTTTACAGCATTTTTATGTGTAATAGCCAAAAATGGAAACAGTTGATCATCAAATGATGAGTGGATTTTAAAAAGCACATATTCATTCAATGGAATACTATACAGCCACAAAAAGGAATAAAACACATATTGATGTGTGCTACAACATAGATGAACCTTGGAAACATTATGTTAGGTGAAAGTAGCAAGATTCAAAAGGCCACATATTATACAACTCCATTTATATAAAATTCCCAGAATAGGTACATCTAGACATAGAAAGGAGATTACTGATTGCTAGAAGGGAGGAAGGAGTCACGTGCAGTTACTATTAATGGGAACAGGAATCTTTCACGGGAGCTGACAGCCTGTTCTGGTACTAAATGGCAATGATGGTTGTAGACCTTGTCAGTGTATTTAAAAGCACTTCACTGTAACTTTAAAGTCAAAATTTTGCAGTATGTGAATTTTATTTCAATTTAAAAGCAAACAACCAAAGACATTCTCATAGGAGTCTTCACACTTAATGGCAAAGCATGCGCTCTTTTCATCTTAGATCAAAGGCAGCAAAATGTTACTAAACGAAATGAAAGAAGACTTAAGTAAGTGGGCAATGGTCACCTCCTTAAAAACAATGTCCCTGAGACATACATTTTCTGCAAATTGGAGTAAGTGTCTGGAGCAGTCCCTTCAAAATTCCAGAAGACGTTTTGTAGAAACTGATTAGAATTCAATAATTTATGTGAAACAAAAGACCAGAATAGCCAAGACAGCCTTGAAATGCAAAGAACAAAGAGCATCCATAGTACTGGACTGCAAGCCCTACAGTGAAACCAAAGTGATCAAGACGACAGTTTTTCTGAGTTCAGCATCCTCCATGAGAACGTTTCCCTGCTATTGGAAGAAGAGAACAGAGCATAAACCAAACCTTTTTAAAGGCGATCATGAAGGGTGACCATCTTTCAGGCCTTTCTGCCTGGAAGGAGCCGGTGCTGATAAACCGAGCTGTCTCATCCATTCACTAAAGAAACTCTTGGTATCTGGAATCGAACCCAGGGCCTTGTGCTTGCCAGGCAGGTGTGGCGCCACAAAGCTCCATCCCAGTCCCTTGGTGATGCCTCCTCTGGCCGATGCCTTTATATGAGGCAAATACAAGGAAGGAGTAACTTAAGCGGGTGATTCTCATCCTGCAGTAGACAGGTCAATGTTACTCTCCCCATTTTCAGAATCTGACTCTCAGAGAGCACAAGTTCTGTAATTTAAGGCTCACCAGCAGCGAGGTGGAGACGCGGGATCCAGTCCCGGCCCCGTCTGACTCCTGAACCCTTGCCCTCTCCACTAAACTCTACTGCCTCCCACAAAGTCAAGGCAGGGAAAGTGGAGAAAAGGAAGACGCAGCACAGTGCGCAGAAGGAGAGGGGAGATGAGTTTGGCTGACCCGCCTGGGGCAGTAGCAGTCCCCGGTGAGGCCGCCCTTGAATCCAGCGCCATGAATGCGTAGGAACTCCCAGCAGGGCCCCGCAGGCACCGTGGACACGGGAGGCAGCCTAGAGAACTGTACGGCAGTCAAAGAGGTGGTAGGGTCTGAAATGCTACCGGAGCTGCAGCACTTAATTTCTAGCTAAGAGGGAGAAGGGCATTTGGGGACAAGGCAGAGAAACAGCACTTGTCAAATGAAGGCGTTTGTATGGAGCTTGGTAAGCAATCTGAGTGGCTGAAATGCTCGAATACCGGCCAAAGAAGCCCGAGCGGTGGTTCTGGGGTGGCTCTTCTGGGTTATTTTGTTTTCTTTTGTTGGTTTGTAACTTCTACTGAAGCATAACCTCCACAGAGAAAACCCCACTGGTTCTAGTTTAGAGCTCAGAAGCGGTCGGAACCCCGGAAGCCGAGTCACTTCCGGACCCTCTCCAGCCTCCTCCCCGAATTCCCCTCAGGGGGCCTCTGCCAGCTTCTCACACCGCAGCTTCTTTTTCCCTGCCTTAGCTCCACACAAACGGAAGTATTTTGTGTATCTCTTCCGTGTCTGGCCCGCGGCTCTCCTCCCAGGGTTGCACTTGTGAAGTCGTCCTGTGTCCCACGTTTGTCTGCCCTCACTATTCTGCTGGGTCTCATGATACAGGAAGCCCACATCTGCTCACCCCTTCTGCAGTCAGCAGATACTGCGCTAGTTTCCACTCTGCGAATACTACAGATGAGCTGGCTGCAAAGGTGCCTGTGCTTCTCCCCTGGGGAACGTATGCCGCCTGCCTGCTTCAGAGGAATCTGGGGGCGGGGGTCAGATGCTGCCGGGCCTCCGGAGAAGTGACTGGACAGCTTTCCAAGGGGCAGGACCAAGTGGGTGGTGTTCACGGTAGGTAACCCACAGATGGGCATGGGCTAGGGCCAGGGCACCAAGACCCTGAGCAGCAGCAACGGGAGGCGAAGGGGAAACGGCCCGAATCTGAGCCTGGGGTGAAGATCCAGGCAGCAAGATGACAGAGGTGGTCGTGGCTCCACCCGTGATGGGAGCCCAGGACAGTGCGGGGGAAAGGAGTGGGCGGCCCGAGCCCAGGACCCGGCGCTCCGAGCGGCAGCAGGAGGGGCTGAGGAGCATCTCCTGTAAGGAGCAGCAGGCAGTCATGAACGAGCAGGGTTCACTCTGCTCTAAGGGGACAGACAGGGTATTTGAAGAGATCATTACCTCATGTTTCCTGGAATCTGAACAGAACTTTCCAGCCTGAGCACTTATTGGGGCTTCATCACTAATTACCTTGGTTCTCCCTGCATGTCCAGTATTCTATCCGAGAGGATGCTCCACGGAGAGGAAATAGCTCCTACCACTTTGCCTTCTAAAAACAATTCACCCACCCCAGCACACTGGTGTGCGCGTTGGCGTGTTCTGCCAACAGCTTGACCTGCTGCACTGGGGTTCAGCATCTGTATGACTCAGTGGCTTGGAAACCCAGCACCCCAGCAGGGGACACTGCTTCCTGCTGACCAGGGTGAATTTCCCACATCCTGCCTTAGGCAACGCATCCATTCAGGCCTTAGAAGATGCAAGTCCTTCCAGCACAGGAGGGGCAGAGCCCGCCCAAAGACTGCCTTCTCCCCCTGGATCTGCAATAATCAGAGAAAGGGGGAAAAAACAGGCACGTAACTACTAGGGCTGCCTAGTGCAAGTCCTTCCAGCACAGGAGGGGCAGAGCCCGCCCAAAGACTGCCTTCTCCCCTGGATCTGCAATAATCAGAGAAAGGGGGAAAAAACAGGCACGTAACTACTAGGGCTGCCTCCCATACACCACGAGGAGATTCATCCTTTCGAGGATCCAGAGGTTACTGAAATATGGTGCCTTCCCTCATGGGCCTGACATTTGAATGAGAGATTCACAATTAGCTTAGCACAATGGAAATGGTATAAATGTTAAAGTAGAGGACAGTGTGCCATGGACGTCAAATGAGCCAGGGCTGCCTTCTTCATTTTGACTGAGTGATCAGTACACACTTTCCAAGAAGGTAAAGTTAGCTTTAAAATGAGTGAAACTCAGCCAGATGTGGTGGCACATGCCTGTAATCCCAGCACTCGGGAGGCTGAGGCAGGAGGATCCCTGTGAGTTCAAGACCGGCCTGGGCTACATAGTGAGTTCCAGATCAGTCTCAACTACATAATGAGACCCTGTCTCAAACAAACAAAAAAAAAATGAGTGAAACTCTACAAACACAACCCAAGAAGAAGTGTGAGGACATGCCAAGATGTCAAAGCACCCACAAATACATCCCGAGAGCCAGCATTTGGTTAAAGCACCCACGACAAGCAGTGTAAGGGCCGCAGCCATGCAGCTAGGAATGCAGGACATTCTGCCCAGCTCACTGTTTCAGCCAGAAAGATGGGTACTAGGAAGCCTCACAGGTGACCCCCCGAGCAGTGAGACCTGAGCCTGGTGCGCAGGGTGACGGAGTGGAGGGAGGTGTGACTGGAGGTACAGACCCAATTCTTACCCAGTGCTCTGTAACTTCCCATCCACCTTTCACACGGTTCCCCCACAAACCCTTTAAAAAGACTTGCACACACTGTGGCCATTGTGCTGGCCGTATAAGCAGCATCTCTAGCTTATTTGTATACTGAACTCATTTATCAAACTTCGCACGCTGAAGTCACCTCTACTAAACTTCACTTTTCAGTCACCTGGTGAATGGTGCCGACAGACATGCATGGGTCACAGGAGAGCAGGGGTCCAACCCCTCACCTCCATTTCCCAGAATAAGAACCAGAGCCCAGAGGATGGGGGATTCATTACCCATGGCATCTGCAGAACTACAATAAAATTCCCTTGTTCAGAGCTCTTTCTACCTCATCCCAGTGTGCTTTTGGATATCTCCTTGGATCGTTATTCAGCAGAGTAAGCTTCTAAAACAGTGGCTGGCTCACAGTAGGAACTGAATAAATATTTGATTGAATGAATGCATCCTACTCAGCTCTCACAAGCCGAGTACCTCACCCTCTCTTTTTCCTGACCCTCTTCGCTTCAGCTCACAAAGGAACGATCTTATTTCCCACTCTTGAACTGGTGCTGTGCCCCACAACGTAATTTTACATTAGAAACTAATGCATGAACTTGTTTCTATTTACAAAAAAAAACTTTCTCTGCTTTGAATAAGTATAGAGATTTTGCAAAGATTTCTATTACTTTTTAAAGAAAGCAATTTTGTTATTTACAAGTGCCTACAGCAAAATACAATGTGCTAGGATAAACAGGTGCCCTGAGAAACGCTGTGCTTATCAGTTTGATCACTTATCAATGGATGTTTCCAGAGGGCCTGAAATTAAGTTCCCTTTGGGAAGGTAAAATAGCTTTGCTGACAGCAGCTTAAACACTTGTTTTCACAATTGCATTATCTGAACTGCATGCATCACAGTGACCCCCTAACGGAAATATTTGGAAAATATTCTCACTTAACCTATTTTTTGAGGAAGCCGAGGCCTTCTCTGACTTCTAGTCTGTTCTACTTAGAAAGCCTTGCAATCAGTTTGGATATTTCAGTGTGATTTGAATCTAATAATACACTGAGTTTCTTCAATGATTCTGAACTTTGTGGGACCTTTACATCCTCACTCAGAATATCTCTTGGCTTTTTCCTTGTCTCCCTCTGGTCACTCTGCCCAGACTGGAGTCAGAGAGCTGACCTGTGCCTCCTCCACCTCCCCAGCAGACCCCAACCAGTCCCAGTACTCAAACTGCCAACCTAGAGCAGGGCTCCCGGTGCTGACAGTGCAGAGACCCTGAGCGCGAGGCACTGAGCACCCGCTACAACTCCCTGCAGACGTCTTCCCCTATTGTTAGCGCGTCGCTCTAGTGTGGTATATTTGTCACACTTACACCAGTACTGTCAGAGTACTGTCAACCAAGGCTGCAGCTTATCTGATTCCTTAGTGTTTGACCTGATGATCTTGCGACCGTTGTTCTGAAAGCCCATCCCGGAGCTCCTCGAGTGTCCTGCATGCTCCCAGCTATGCCAGTCTCAGACTCCCCAGCCTCGACAGATTTTAGGAGCACAGATCTGGCGTTTTGCAGATGCCCCTCTTTTCAAGTTTACCTCTCTGTTGGAGGTGTTTTCCTCGTGATGAAACTGGATCACGTGTGGGGAGGATGGTCAGACAAGCTGTTTTGGTTAGGCCACACCAAGGGCGCACGTGGTTTGGGGCCGCTGACCTCGAGCAGGCTACCTGGCCATGGTAGTGTCTGCTGGGTTTCTCAGCTGGACACCCCACTCTACTGGCAAACTCTTCCTTGCTGTGCTGTACACCTCCACCTGAGAAGTCTGCATGACCCTGTGCTCAAGAGGTAAGGGCTGTGCACAGGGGAAATTCATCTGGAACTTGTCATGTCCTTCACCACTTACATTACCCAGGCACTACGCATCCCACAGACACCACTCTTGCACTCTGGGCTGTCATCCAGTGCTGCTTTACTCTGTAGCTCAAGAGTCCCTGCTCTGGGGCTTCTGAAACCCCGCAGATGCAGTACTTTCCTTTTGGCTTCTCTGTCTGGAGTGGAGTGGTGAAATGCCTACGCACACTCACCACACTAAGAGAACGGTACACAAAGGAGGGCTTCCTTTTACTGCACACAAATTACACTTAGATTAAAAAGCAGGATTAAGAATAGTAAAATCACTGTATTGACATGAGAAAGTGCTTGTGATATAAAGACGGGAGGGGAATATATGTAGATTCTCAGAATATATGGTAGAAAGAAGGAAAATTTAGCACAACTTCAACAACAATCTCTGTATGCAGGAGTGCAGATGTTTCCTCTTATTTTTATTAACATTTTTGTGTAACTGTAGAGTAATAAAATAAATTTGTGAAAAGAACAATTGTCAAGTTGTATAACTGTGAGATACTTTTTCAGGGGCTGTTCAAGTGTCCTGTGGCTCCTTTTGTCTAATTCTCCCAGCAAATGTGTGGAAGGTAGCAAAAGCCTTTTGAACACAGGCAGCTTCACTTGGAAATGCCCGGCCACCGCAACAGCTGCAGGGCTCCACTGAGGCCCTTTGCTTCCCGTCTGACCTGGCTTCTGCAGACACAGATGCACCGAGTTTCATGTTATTTTTTCAATTTTTCAATTTCATTAGTATGTGTTTGTGTTCATGCAGCTTACAATCGTCTTGGGGAGCGGTCACGTGCACACACTTTTGTTTTCAGTCCCCTTCCCCTTCTTTCCCCTCCCTCCCTCCTCCTCCAATTCCCCTATCCCATTTTTCATACTTGTTGATATTATTAATCTTAGGTCACATTACGGTACATACTGTTTACATTAGATGGGGTTATTAGGCTCCTGTACATGGCATATCTTTATTCTACTTGTTTTGTTTTGGTACCGGGGATCGAACTCGGGACCTCTCGCTTGGGAGGCAGATAGCGGAACCACCGAACTAAATCCCCAGCTATTCTATTGTTTTCCCTTCCCCTCCTCCTCAGACCTCACCCTTTTTCCCTTGTACCACTTCCCTATTGCAAAATATCGAAACTCTTGTCCTCTTCTATCCATCCTTTACTATTCTATTTATATTCTATTTGCCTCACTCAAATGAGAGATACCATACAGTAGTTACGCTTATGTGTCTGGTTTATTTCACTCACATTACATTTTCCAGGTGCATCCATTTTCCTAGGAATGCCTCGAGTCTCTTATTCTTCATAGCAGAGAAGTATTCCATTCTATATGGATACCACATTTTCTTTATCCAATCATTGTGCTGCTATAAATATTGGTGTCCATGTATCACTGTAGTATGGTTTTTTAAGCTCTGTGGGGAAGATATCTAGCTGGAGAATCACTGGGTTGTATGGAATTTCTAATCTTAGTTCTTTGATGAATCTCCATGCTGATTTCCATAATGGTTGTACTAGTTTACATTCCCATCAACAATGAAGGAGACTTCCCTTTTCACTACATCCATGCTAACATTTGTTATTGTTTGGTTTCTTAATGATTGCTTTTTTTTTCTGGATTAGATGGAATCTCAGCAATGTTTTAATTTGCTTTTCTCCAATGGCCAGGGATGTTGAACATTTCTTTGCATGTTTGTTGACCATTTGTATTTCTTCTTCTGTGAAGTGTCTGTTCATTTCTGTTGCCCATTTCTTTAATTTTAGGTGGTTTACTTTTTTGAGTTTTTTGTATATTCTAGATATTGGTCCTCTGTCTGAGGTGTAGCTGGAAAAATTTTTTCCCATTCTATAGGTTGACTCTTCACTCAACTGACTGATCCTTTGCTGTACAGAAGTCAGACTGACATAATCCCATTTGCTGATTCTTGCCATTAGCACTTATGCACTTGAGGTTCTGTTTAGAAAATCCTTCCCTTCACCTGTGTCTTCAAGGATTTTATGTTTTATTTTCCAACAGATTTAATGCTTCTGTTTTAATATTCAGATCTTTGATCAAGTTTGATTTTAATTTAATACATGTTGAGAGACAAGGGTCCACTTTCAATCTTCTGCACACAGATAGCCAGTTTTCCCAGCACCACTTGTGGGATAAGCTGTTTTTCCTCCAACACATGCTCTCAAACCCTTTGTCAAAGATCAAATAGCTAAGTGCGTCTGGGGAAATCTCTATATCCTCAGTTGTTCCATGAATCTGCTTTTGTTCCACTACTGTGCTGTTTTTATCACTATGGCTTTGTAGTATAGTTTAAAGTCAAGTATTGATCTGTCTCCTGCTTTGCTCTTATTGTCCAAAATCCTTTTTGCTGTCCTGGGTCTCTTCTGGTTCCATATGAATTTTAGAATTGTTTTCTCTAGATTTGTAAATATACTTATATTTGTAGGTAATATTTTGATTGGGACTGCACTGAATCTGTGTAACAGTTTTGGGAGTATGCCATTTTGACAAAATAAATTGTGTCTATCCAGAAGCAACTTTCAATTTTCTGATATCCTCTTCAATCTCCTTTTTCAGAGTACTGTACTTTTCTTTGTAGAGGTCTTTCACTTCCCTGGCTAGGTTAATTCCTAGATTTTTCATTTTTCTTGAAACTACTGTAAATGGTATTATTTTAATTTCCTTCTAATCCCATTCATTCTTGGCATGCACAAATCTAATAATTTTAATCCTGCTACATTGCTGAACTTTGTTATTACTAATTTAAGAGTTTTTTGGTGGAGTTCTTTGGGTCTTCTATGTAGAGTATCATGTCATCTGCAAACAATGAAACTGAGTTCTTCCATTCAAATATATAACCCATTTATTTATTATTTTGCCTAATTGCTGGGTTAATGTTTCCAGTACTATGTTGAATACAGAGGTTCTAGTGGACATCTCTGCCTTATTCCTTGTTTTAGGGGAATGTGTTCAGTCCTCCCTAGTTAGTATATTAGTATATATAACTTTTACCATATCAGGATATGGCCCCTCAATACCTGCTTTCTTCAGGGTTTTATTTTATAGTGAAACAGTGCTGGATTTGTCAAAAACCTTTTCTTCTTCTGTTGATATGATCATATTTTTTTTGACCTTGCTTCTGTTTATGTGACATATTATATTTAATGACTTACGTATGGTGAATCATACTTGCATCTCTGGGATGAATTCTACTTGATCATGAGTATCATCTTTTTGATAATGCCCTACAATCTCTTTGCTAATAACTTGTTGAGGATTTTTGCACCTATGTTCACTAAGGAGATTGGCTTATAGTTTCTTTTTGTTGGGTCCTTCTCTGGTTTGAGGGATTAGGATGATACTGGCTTCCATAAATGAGTCTGGGAGCACTCCATCCCTTTCAATTTCTTTGAAGAGCCTGAGGAGTGTTGGTGTTATAATATCCTTAAAGTTTTTTTAGAATTCAGCAGTGAATCCATCAGGTCCTGGGATTTTTTTAGTTGGTAGATTTTTTTTTATTACTGTGTCAATTTCATTGCTTGTTATTGGGTTAGTAAGCATATGTATCTTATCTTGGGTTACTTTTGGTAGTTTTTATGTGTCTAGAAACTTGTTCATTTCTTCAAAAGTCTAAGGTGGCATCTGCCCCCAGAATGGTGCTAGGTTAGAGATCAGCTTGCAGTGAGAACACAGCACCAATGTGAGCTTCCAACCTGGGTAACTCCAGCCAAAGCTGGCCTCTGACTGCAGAAGCCTGGTCTGTGTTTCCCCACCCTGCCTCTCAGCAGGATTCTCCCAGCTGCTTTCTGACTGCCAGTCATCTCCTGTGATGGTCCTTCCCTCAATCACTCTGGGAGTCTGGCAGAGTGAAGCAGCCAAGGGACTCTGTGGGGCCCAGGTTCAGGAACCCAGCCCTTCCCTGCAGTGACATCCCCACCAGCTCTTGCTCCATGGTTGTAGTTGTGGGCACTTGCACCGAAGTCATTCACCAACTGTTGATTTTGGAAGGCCGTTCTGGAAGCAGTGTCCTGTGTCTTCTGTGAAGTTCCAACTGTAGGTAACTCTTTCGGTCCTGAAGCAATACTCTGGTTTGCTGTGAGCAGCAAAGTTGTTGGTTCCACTTTGCCTCCCAGCTAGATGCTAGCCAGCTGCTCTCCACTGCTGTATGGTTTATCCTCTATGGTGGGATCTATGTCTTCTGCATTACTTAATCCTATTTTCTTCTCCTCTGTCAGTTTGCTCATGTTTCCCAGGTAACCTCCAGTCATTTTAGTTCCTCTCCAAGCTACTGTTTTCTAGACTGTAGGCACTTTGTCCTGGGAAGCTGAGTTGCTGGCTCTCACTGCTCCACTATTTCAGGACTCACCAGTCTTCATTCAAACACTGATAAATCCAGCAAGGCAGCTGATGGAAGAGTGCAGTGTCCTTTTCCACAGCTCATTATGCCACGGAACACTGGCCCAGACTTCATATTTCACAAGTAGGGATTAGTTGAACATGTATTTGCCTTTCTTCTTCTGGGATTAGGGTTGAATAGCATGTTCTAACATCTGACCTTAACGTGCTTCTTAGCTGTACCTGCTAGGCAGAACTCTCAGAGCGCTCATTTATTCTTACACCCCTAGTTATATGCCTCTGGACTGGAAGGAAATACACATCCAGAAGTGAACAGCACCCATAGGTGCCCTCTCTACTTGTCTTTGTTATACAAACCAGCATCTATAATGAAGGTGTGCTGCTAGGCCCTAAAGACACAACAGGATGAACAAAGTAGGTATTAGCCATAGGGAGCTCAGTCTAGAGGGAATATAGGTACCAGAAACACACATGTGCACACACGCACACAAACACACACACACACACACACACACATACACACACAATAAGCAAGAAAACACAATGTATGGTGAGAACAACAGGCAAATGCTAGTGAATTTACAATGCACCATATCCCAAGGTTGGCTCTGGGTAGGGCAGGGCATGGGAGAGTGGAATTCGGAACACCTAAGCATAGACATACATTTTGGCCTTAGAAAGGCATTGGCAGCTTCTGAGCAGGCTCATGGGCAGACCTATAATTGAGAAATGTTATCACAGCAGCTTGGGCTTTGTCCACTAAACAGATAGTAGAAGTAAACATTTCAAAAGAATGATTAAAAGATAAAATTGGAAACATTGACCAGAAAATAATTTTTAATTTTAAACAGTCAAAGAATAAAGTGAAATAATATCCCACAGAAAAATGCAATAGCAAAGTGAGATAAATCCTGCCATTCCCTGGGAATTACATACACTCCTGGTGACTGCTGAGCAGGACAAATGCAGAGGACAGAGGACCAGAGGCCTGTTAGGTGTTTGGAGGCGAATTACAAAGGAGCCTAAATGTCATAAAAAGAAATTCAGGTAATTCAGTGGGCAACAAGGAGCCAATGAAAGTGTTACAGCCTGAAACAGATTTGTGCATCATTACAACAGAGCTTTGGGAAGGTTCGGTTTTAGGTAGATATAAAGTGAACTGAGTAAGACTATGAACTTCTGACATCCTGGAAGTGCCCAAAAGGTGCGCCTGCCCCTTGCACCTTCAGTCTGACCTTTGGACTCGCTGCTTCTGCAGCTGTACACACACCATGCCTGACTGCTGGGGCTGGCCTCATCTCCCCACACACCTGGAGGACAATCGCAGGCAGAACCACTAGCCCAGCATAGCCCAGTGTCCAGTCTCAGAGAGGAAATCCAACTTGCTGCTCCCCAATGCTGACTGCAAAGTACTGGGTTGGAGGAAGGCACATTTTTGCCTTCACTCAACTCAGGCATACCCCTAACACCTTCATCAAGGAGCAAGGTAATGGGATGAAAGAATCTTTAGTTTCTTGGCTTGCAGGAAACTACTTATAAATGCTAGTTATGGCAGACATTGTGTACCAGCAGCCTTGTGCAAACCTTTTCTGAGTAGTGTTCTTTCTGATGAGAGACCAGAGTGCTTAGGACTCCTTTTGTTGCAAACCTTTGGAAGGCAAAGAATCCACTCCCAATTTGTTTCTTGAGTTTTCCCATGTCAACTTGCTGCTTTTTCTTTTCTTTCTTTTTTTTTCTTTTTTTTTCTTTTTTTTTTTTTTTTTTTTTTTTTTTTTTTTTTTTTTTTTTTTTTTTTGGTACCAGGGATCAAATTCGGGCCCTTGCACTTGCAAGGCAGTTGGTGGAAACACTGAGCTAAAACCTTGGCCCTCAACTTACTTTTTAAGTAGCAAAAGATAATAAGACCTGTATACTATAAACTACAAAACATTTCTGAAGAACAAAAGATGACCTGATACATGAAAAGATATACCATGTCCATGGAGAAGCCTCAATATCGTTAAGATGTCAATTTTCCATATATTAACCTACAGATTAAATACAATTCTAATCAAACACAGGAGGTTTTATTGTAAATTTGAGAACTTGATCATAAATTTTAGGGTAAAATAAAAGTTACATATAGCGATGACTGCCATGGTCCACGTGGCTGAAGCATCCATGGAGTGAGAAAGGACAGAAATGATGGTGGAAGACTAAGAAAAAATAAAGGCAAAGAGATACAAAAGAAAAAAATAAGCTAGAGCCAGGCCAGGCGGGGCTCTAAAGAGCACAGGCAACTGCATTTATTTACAGTGGTAGAGACTGGGGAAGCACAGGGGGAGGTAGAAGGGGCTGCTCTGTAACCAGAGGCAGGAGAGTAGCTAAGGTCTGCAGGATGTCCTGCTTGATGTTTCTCTGGCAAATGGGCCAGGAGGAAGACAGTCCTCTTCTCGGCCAGGCCTTGTTCCACCATACCTTGTCAACTGTTCTCCTCCTGTGGGGCCCGGCCTCCTCTGAGGGAGGAAGCGAACAAGATGCATGTTCCTCGGTTCACACAGGGCCCTGCCCCATCCTGGGAGGAGGAGAGTTAGGCCTGGCCATGGTGATCTACAGTGCAGAGCTCCCAGCATATGACAACTTCAAACACAGAACCAAGGGTGGCACTTGCTTATCTGACTTTAAGACTTATTATAATGCTGCAGTTATTACAGGAGTGTGATATTAACATAAATATAGCCATATGTAGCAACAGAAGAGAACAGAAGGATCCAAAAGCAGAGTTATACATGATAAAGACAAAGCTCATAAGATACAGTGCCTGCTCTCCAGGGATCAGAATTGGCTGGAAAGCCTAGGCAGGTGTGATAAATGCTGCTGCTAGAGCCCAGACGTGGGGGTAAACATGTCAGAGTGGACAGGGAGTTTCTCTAGGGTAGGAAATATCTAACCTGAGCCCTGAAAGATTAATCAGAGTTTGCAAGAAGTGTGTGACAGACAGCAGCATTCTGGGCAGCAACACTGGCAAGGAGGAGCAGCACAAACAGGCACTGGACAGTAGGAACCTGCAGGTCATTCCCATAGAGCTGACGCACAGCACTGGGGGAGGCAGGGAAGAGAGTGGAGGAAAACCAGAGCCCCACTGTGACAAGCCCTCTGCTCCAAATGAGGTTCAGATTCATTCCACGGGTGAATAATGCCACTGAAAAATGTTATACATGGCGTTGACATGGTCAGACACGTTTTGAAATAGCATGCCATTAGAAGAATAAAAAGTGAATCAGGCAGTCAGGACTGGAGGTAGCAAGACAGAAACACTGTAGATGGGACAGGGTGGAGGCTCGGCCTCCAGGAGAGGCAACAAGCAGGCGACAGTGGAGACAGTCAGAGGCTGCAGTCAGGAGAAGTCTACAATGGATGAGATGTGGGACGGAGAAGAGAGGCGCCTGACGGTAGCTTTCTCATCCCTCTTCTGTCAGCTGTAAACTAAAAGTCTCTGATTTTAATTAAAAGTGGAAACCTTTCAAAGCCTTTTGTCACTGGCCAAACCTGCACCAGAGCCAGACTGGCAGCGCCCACGGGGCAGAGCATCTGGTCCCTGCACAGCAGCGCCTCGTGGGGCATCCAGCGACAGCTCTGGCCTTCTGCAGCCTCACTCTGCCCACCAGGGCCGACGTGCACCTCCGCAGCGAGGCACGCACTGACTCTGGAGCCCTGCTTTGCTCCCGGTGGGGGTTAACGAGAGCAATTTCAGCCGGTAAAGGCGACACTGGCGTGCCCGAGTCCAGGCTCCAATTTTCCCTTTCCTGGTAAAGCTAGGAGGCCTCGCCGGTCTGCAGATGATTTATCAGCCTCGGGTCCTGCCAAATTCTGGCCCAGCACTCTCAGACACGAGGCTATAAACGGCTGCAGCAGTAACAGGAAAGGAGCAGGGGTGAGGGCTGCTGGGCAGCTTCTTCTCTTTAGCTCTGACTGAACTGAGTAACCAGCCAGGGCCGCGCACTCCCGACCCCGGAGAAGGCGCAGGGCCCAGCAGTGCTCTTCGGCGCTGTAGCCGCGTGCTGACCACCAACCACCCAGCCTGTTGTTTACGTCTGCTTAGGCGGAGAACGTTCCCCTGGCAGAGGCGGCGATCACACCTTGCCTGGAAGAAGAACGGGAGAACGTGAGCTCTGCGTGGCCCGGCCCTGTTCTGACGATAGAAGCAGAAGGCAGTGTGCTGGCCCTGCAGGCCCAGCGAAGCTGCAGGACTCCACCTTCCCTGGCCTGGGGCTCCACGGGTGCATTCGGCAAAGTAACCGGCCATGGCATTTTCCCCCAAAATCACTGCAGCACTTCTGCTCTGTGATGGGACCACGAGGCACATTTTCAGGACCTTGAACACAAACAGCCTTTTTTTGTTCCGTGTTTAGTAGTGCACGTTTGTAGCACATATGTTCACACTCATCTTAGGAGTAAGTACGTGAACCTAACACATCTTAACTCTTTTTATTTCTTGTCCCTCCCTCCTCCATCCACACATGGATCCCCTTCCCTTTGGCAGAGTATCAATCTCCCCGATTTGTACTATCTTTTATTTTGTCTTTTAAGTTATTTATACTCCAGGTTTGTTACATAAGAGGAGTTACATTATATATGACCTGTGTGTCTGATGTATTTCACCTAACAGTATGATCTCATGGTGCATCCATTTTCCTATAATTGGCTCAAACGTATCCTTCTTTATGGCAGAGTAGTACTCCATTGTGTATAAATACCACATTTTCTTTTCCATTCATCTGTTGATGGATACATAGGCTGCTTTCAAGATTTAGCCATTACGAATTGTGCTGCTGCATGTATCACCATAATATGTCTTTAACTTTTGGGGGAAGATTCCTAGAAGGGGAAGAGCTGGGTCATATGGAATTTCTAGTTTTAGCTTTTTGAGGAAGCTCCATGCTGGTTCGCACAGTGGTTGTACCAATTCACATTTCCACCGTGATGCCCAGGGGTTCCTTTTCCCTACTCCTGCTACCCTAGCCAAAGCGCTATGGCTACACAGCCACCCTGCCTGGGGAATCATGCTGTCCCACCCATGATTCAAGCTAACACAACCGTCTTGTGTGTGTGGTAGGGAGGGTTGAACAGCACACACTGGCACAGGAGGCAGCTAGAAAAGCCCTTCTGTGGGCTGACGCCTATATCCACCCCTGAAGGGAGCAAGGATTGGTTGTAAACCCTGTGAGATGCGGAAAATCAAAAAGCGGAAAATCAAGTCAAGACTGAGCAGGGGCTTGACAAACAAGAGCTTCAATCACTGAATCAAAACAAAGCAAGAACCAGTCACAAAGTCCTGTGCAGCTGTGTCAGTCAGTGTGGACTGTGGATTCAAGAGTTCCCTGGATCAGGGGCTCCGGCAGCAGGCATCACTGCTCGGAGCTCTGGAGGCTGGGAAGTGCAAGGCTAGGTGACACTGTGTCTGATTCCACTGGGCACTCCTACTGGCTTGCAGCTCAGCATCTTCATTCCATGTTTTCAACAGAGAGCAGAGAGGGAAGATGCAAGCTCTCTTCTGTCTAGTACGGGCATTGATCCCACTGCTGAAGGCACCACCCTCATGATTTAATCACTTACCAAAGCCCTACTTCCAAGTGGCCTCCCAACACATGAATTTTGAGGGGACACAAAGCCATGGTCCACAACAGGTACATACCACACCTTTACTGCTTACTGAAATATATGCCCCTTCCCAAATTTCCTAGCCCTCTTACAGTTGGTGAAAGCCTTGTGCTATTCAAGTTCTGGTCAACAGGTACTGAGAACAGATGTGTGTCATTTCCAAACCAAAGCATTTAAGAGACAGTGCTCAACCTTCCAGCTCACTCTTCCTCTGGAAGATCTCAAGGTGACATTCTCCACATGGTGTGGCTGGAGGATGCAAGAGACTAAGATCTTTAAGTCATCACTTGAAAGGAAATTGTCCTAGCAAGCTGCCAGACCCAGAAGTCAGAAAGAGATGCTTATATATTAAGCTCCTCAGGTTGGGGGAGATTGTTACTGCATGAAAGCCTAGATTAGCCTCATGAACAGAGAAACAAGCCAGAAATCAAATCAGAGATTTGAGCCTGAGTCATTTCAAAACAGCTTCAATCACTGAGTCAAAGTGGGCCAGGAATTCAGTAAGAGTTAGAGCCAGGGCAGGGTAGGACCCAAGTAGCTTGCCTGAGTGCACAGCCTCTCAGCTCCTGACCTTGGGATGGGGCTCTTACCAGATGCTAAGACAGGTGGATCTACAAATAAGGCAGAGTGGCCTACAGAGCTGTGTGTCTAGTGGAGTCAGAAAGGAGAAGAGAACTGACATCATACCACATTTAAACTGGGCTTTTCTGGACTTTATGAAGAAATCCTCAGTGGCACGGGAACTAGCAGAAAAAAATCAACAACTGGGATCTCATCTTATTAAAAAGCTTCTGCACTGCAAAAGAAACCATCAACAGAACTAAGAGACAACCTACAATGTGGGAAAAAATTTTTACCAGCTGCTCCTGAGACAAAGGACTATTATCTAGAATATATAAAGAACTCAAAACAACCAGCCCCCCCAAATATAAAGACCCAACTCAAAAATGGGCATCTGAAATGAACAGGCATTTCTCAGACAAAGAAGTAAAAGCAGCAAGTAAATATATGAAAAAATGTTCCATATCACTGGTCATTTGAAAGATACAGATGAAAACAACACTGAGATTCCACCTCACCCCACAAAGAATGGCTACTATCAAGAAATTACACAATAACAAGTGTTGGCAGCATTGTGGGGAGAAAGAAACCCTTCTCCATTGTTGGTGGGAGTGCAGACTGGTGCAACCACTATGGAAATCAATATGGAGATACCTCAAAGAGCTGGGACTAGAGGTTCCATTTGACCCAGCCATCCCTCTGCTGGGTATCTTTCCAAAAGAATTAAAAGAATCATATCACAGTGATATGTGTACATCTATGTTTATAGCAGCACAGTTTGTAATAGCTAAACCATGGAAACAGCCCATTTGCCCCTCAGTTGGAGACTTGATAAAGAAGATATGATTTTTCTATAAAATGGAATACTACTCAGCCATAAAGAATGAGAAATTAGAGTCATTCATAGGAAAATGGATACATTTTTAGGATATACTCTCAAGTGAAATAAATAAGTCACACATGTGTAAATACTGAATAGTTTCTCTGGAGTGAAAAACTATAATAGTACACAAGATCCTAATGGGATAATTAACAATGTGAAATAGGAAGTAAAGGGGTAAAACTGTAAGGAAAGTGGGAAGGGTAGGGGAAAGGGAATAAGGGAAAAGAAAAACATAGGAGAAAATGAAAAAATGGAAATAAAGTGTGTGTAAATGGGGAGGGGAGAAGGGGGTGAAGGGAGGGCAGGGACAAGGGGAAAAAATGAGAACCAATACCTGTCATGTAAAGATATGAGATCCCAATGATGAATATAACTGTACTTTATACCTAGAATGTACCAATAAACTCAATAAAAAGAAAAAATAAATAAATAAACTGGGCTTTTCTGCATTGCATAGGGTGCTAGAAACCATGAAGCATAATCACTTTGTCCATTGCCAGGTCTGCACAGCCAGCCTTCTGGGGAGTATGAGAGAAGCTAGGATACAGCCCAGCTGTGCTTACATCCCACACCTGCCATAGCAGAAACTGCTCCACACTGGAAGCTGGGAAACCTGAGCTGTGTCCTCAGCTTCACACTGTCACCTTGGCCAAGACCTCTCCACTACCTGTGATTCATTTCTTAATGAAATATGGAGTATTTTCTCTTGAGAACACCTACAACAGTTCCTAGATTAAACTATCTCTGAGAGGATGATTTGGGAACATAAGAAGCAGTTGCAAGGCTGCTGGGGCGAGGGTATATACACCAGAAAAAAACATGTAGAATGGTGTTTTAGTTCATTTTCTCATTGCATAGTTGAAATAATCAATACCCACAAGTTAAAGGAGGAAAGGTTTATTTTTCGCTCACAGTTCATAGATATTTCAGCCCAGGGTTGGCTGGCTCCAAGGCAGGGCAACATGGTAGGGGGCCTCACAGAGGAGGAACAGTCTCTGGCAGAGTAGGCAGGAGGCAGCAGCATTGAGCCTTTTCCCTTTTATCTCATCCAGGCTGCAAGGCTTTTGTTTGGTGCCATACCCAGAGTAGGTCTTCCCATTATCCATACCAGAAGTATACTAAACCAGCTAGTGGACTAATTTAGTTAGCACGCCCTTAATCCATAACCACACACCTTTAATCTATATTCACACACCCTAGATCCAACCACCTCTGAAAAGCTCCATCTATGAGCACATGAGGCTTTGGGCAGGGGGATATCTAGGTACAAGCCATCACAAAATGGACACTTAGCCATATCAGAAAGTTTCTGAATCCTTGGTTAAACCTACTTACCCAGTTATCCAAAGCCCAGTACTATGACTGGCTCTTTAAAATGCTATATACTCTAAACATTTCTCTCTTTCTCTCTGGGTAAGAAGTAGAACATTTCCCCCGAGAAGCTGGCCAATTTTGAAACCAATCATTCCTACCACATACTCCAAGGAGGACCCCCTGAGAAAGCATGAGCTCTTCTCTTATGATATCAGATAAGTGGCTTCAGATATCACCTATACCTCCTGTGAACAAGAAAGATGCCCCAAGAGTTTCTACACCTATTGACTACTAATCTTCAGAGATGTTTAACAGAAGAATGCATTACTTCTATAAACTCTTATGCAAGTATTGATTTTGTTTCTATCTATGTAAAATTCCCTCTTTCCTTGTCACTTGCTGATCAACTTGGTCTTTTTTATACACCTAATAGTAGAGTAGTTCAAAGGCCTCACACTAAATTTTGTTTATGTTCCTCAAAAGGAACATTCTGGTTTTTATTAAAGGAGACTGCCTATGAAAACATAGCAAAGATGGCTCTTATAAATGATGTACTACCAAAATTCAATTCACATTCTGTCTCATGCCTTGTCTCTTCTTAACACCACTGTACAGCACAGCATAAGAAAATGAATGTGGGTTTTGTTGTCAAACTTAGTTTTTAATTCTCAGCTCAGAAATTCATTGGCTATGTGAACCTTGGCATGATACTTAAACTTTCTTGGCCTCGGGAAAATGGGGTGCCAGTACTTTGCAGAAAACTCATGAAAATGATGTGCCTTCCACTTAGTAGGTACTCAAATGGTGTGTGTCATTATGGACTGTGAGAGCTGAAAGCATCACAGAGTATCCCTCAACTGGCTTCCCGTCTCTCAGAGTAGTATTAGGACTCAAAGAGAAGGGGGCTTCCCAGCTCACTGCATGGTCTGAGACTCTGAGTTTTACTTACTTCTCCAGTGCTATGGCCTCCACCACTCCTATGTTCCTGCTTTCTTCAAAGGGATCCAAATTAATGATTCCTGGGAGGCAATTTAATTGATATCTTTCTGCACCTTCTGAAGATTTTGTTAGCTCAGAGTTTCAGAAGCCTCCTTGACCACTGCACTCCCAGGAACATCCCTCTCCCGGACCGCCAGATCCATCAAGGAGATCTTGTTTGCCTCCAGGGTTTGTCTTGACCACTGCCCCTCCTGTGAGTGTGGTTAGGTCCTTCTATGGTTCCTGTAACCACTGCCCTCACGTACAGACTGCCAGACCTGGACAGTCCAGTTCACCGCCTAGCCATCCACCTGTCACTCGCCCACTGCACATGCACAGCACCACTGTATAATTCTGTAAACTCTCCACTAAGTCCCCTTGTCCCTCCTCCCATGAGCTTTTCTTCAGCTGACAGCACTACCGTCTACCCAGACACTCAGTCAGTGAACAAGACGCATCTTTCATCCTCCGTTCTCCACACCCCGCTGGTACACTTGGTATTTCTGGAATCTATTGTTCTGCGCAGCAACAGCACCACCTCAGTTTAGGTCTTCATCGTGCTCTTTGATTTACCTTCCTGCTCACTCTAAGTGATCTACCTGCCCCTGAACACACACATTTGCACCTACTGCCCGGGGCAAGCAGAACTAACTGTGGAAGGAGGGCACCTCAAAGCACAACCCTCAGACTGAGGAATCGTTATCCAGAAATGACAGAATAGGAGCTGGGGCCGTGACGAGGGTCAACTGTTACAGCCTGGGCCTGAATGAGCTCGTGTGTCTGGAGGGTGACTGCGCTGTGGGCGTTCATTCCTGTGAGTCCGGCAGCAGAGTACTCTTAAGAGGCGGGATTGCAGGGCAACCCCTGGGGCCGACCTCGGAGGGTTCTCATCGTTCTCTACCCTCCTCCTCCCCTCTCTCCCCAACCCCCGTCCTCCTCCCTGCCTTCCCCTCTCTCTCCCCTTTTCCTCTCAAGTTAAACAGTAGAACATTTCCCCGAGAACCTCGTCAACTTTGAAACCACTCATTCCTGCCACGGACCGAGGAGGACCCCTTGACGAGGCTCCCCTCACTCCCCTCCATCCCTCCTCCTTCTGGTGGCCCTGGGCTGGGCAGCTTTTCCACCATCACAGCTTCCCGTCTTGGAGCAGAGAAACTACGCTTGGACGGAGCCCTCTGAAACCGAGCGAAAGTAAACCTCTCCTCCTTCGACTTGTAGGCATCAGATGCGTCCCAGTGACAGAACAGTGACTGTACCGGTGAGTTCGCTGCTTAGCTCAGCTGCCTCTTACTTTTTTCATAGCTAGATTTGCTCCATGAAAGCCGCAGAGTATTGATCTGGCCTGCAGCACAAGCTTCTCACGGCGTCCCAGATGGGCCCTTGAGCAGCTCTGGTCTGCACAGGTGCTGGGTAAGCAGGGCCCAGATCTGAGGCCGCTCTCCTCTTCACAGCTGTCTTGTACTGCGACCTAAAAGATAGCTACAGCAGTTACAAATATTCACAGCTTGCACTGTTTAAGCTCATTCTGTGCTCACACACAGTCCCACACAGAGCATCTCCACAGACAGCCTCTCAGGTGTCCTCCTGCACACAGTCTGCTCTCTGGAGACAGCACTGACTCCTAAGGCGTGGGACTCCTGTTTTCATCTGATAATGATGAAAGAGGGAGTCTTAGTTACTGTTCTCATTACTGAGATAAAATACCTGACACTCGGAGTTAAAGGAGGAAAAGTTTATTTAGCTCACAGTGTTAGAGGCTTTAGTCCATAGTCGGTGGCTCCAAGGCAGAACAGCGTAACAGAGAGGTACTGCAGAGGAGAAACAGTTCGTGGCAGAAAGAAGGTAGGAAGGCAGAAAACCAGCAAAGTAGCAAGGAAGCAGCAGTGAACACATCAGCCTTTTCGCCATCCCTCTTCCTATCCAGAGGACACGCCTAGGGTAGGTAACACCCACACCTAGCGCGGGCCTCCCTGTTATCCACTCCCAGAACTGTGACAATCACTGCACTAATGTAGTACTCACACAACCTTGATCTCAGCATCACACACTCCAGATCCAGCCACCTCTGAAGAGCGCCCCCTATGACCATGAGGCTTGGGGGACACCCAGACACAGCCATGACGGGAGAGGAAAGTGAAACAGTGAAGATACTTCAGGAGCCTTGCCCACAGGCCTGACATTACTTCAGCTCAAATCCATTAGCCAGATCCCAAGCATTGGCCTCACCTGGCTGCAAGAGGCCTAAGAAATATCATTCCTCTCGTGCACAGGCCTCCCTGAATTCCAGTGCAAACCAGTGCTTGCAGGGCTGCGGGCTTGGATCACTCATGGCGAGGAGTGGCTGTCTTCGCACAGGGAGGCCAGTCCCTACTCCGCAGCACACAGGTCTCAACCAGAAGACGTGTGGAGGGAGTGAAGGAGTGTGCTGCAGCCTGAGATGGCGGGGGTCGGGAGCATGAGGAACAGGGACAGGCACAGATGGAGGGCAGATGCATGCTGAGCAGGAGCCCCATTGATCTCAGGTGAGGCCTGGCCTGAGCCTCAGCAGGAGCCGCTGCTCCACTCCCTTTGCCCTTTAGGCAGCAAGTTAACCACTTGACAAGATCTTTCAAAATCCCTCCCATATTCACCTTTCTATGCACATCTTTAGTTTCCAGCAGCTTAAAGACAAAAAAAATAAAGTCTTACTTTCCATTTCTAATGACCTTACATTATCTTTCTGTCGGTCTCAGTTCCCTGGGAAAATTTGTAAAGGTTCCATTTGAACTAACTTTCACATTTTCTAATTTAAAGCATTGCCAGAAAAATCTCTTGATCTCAACTTTATATGGCACTCTTTAAACAAAACATAAACTCAGAGCTCAACCCACTTAACAAGTATCCCTTTAGCAAAGTAGTGTTAATAGTAGACACTATTAAATAATCAACCCAAAGTTCAGAACACATTAACAGAAGAGGTCGGAGATGTGGGTATAAAACACAGCCCTCCTTCCACCAGGTGCTTGAAGTGTCTCTTGTGGTCTGGTCCCTAAGTGGAGATAACTGTAAGCTACTTGTTAGCTGAGGACTGTAACCTAACAAAAAATAAAGCAGCACACGTTAGGTGTGTGCAGAAGCAAAAAACATGTAAGACCCACTCCTTTGTGGGATGCAGCCTGTTGATCCTGAGACAGGAATCTTCTCTGTCAGAGTTACAAACATGTATGAATCAAGTAGCCCATCTGGCCACACACACACACACACACACACACACACACACACACACACACTTACCACTTCCACATCTTTAACATCAAGTCTCAGTTTGAGCAGAGGCTCCTAAGAATCAGGGCACAGCACCGACGGTGGGCACTACACAGGGAGCAGTCTCCCCTCACGGCCAGTCTGCCTTGCGTACGTCACACTGCACTGAACTCATCATTTCTGCACACATGTCTGAGCGTGCGGCTGCTGAGTGTGCATTAGGTACTGGCCGGCATCCCTGAGGATTCTGTCACGCTGAAAACATACTTTATGGAGTGCATAAGCTGATGAAAAACAAAGGAACAGGTGCTAATCATTAAATTTCAAAAATGTGTACTGGATCCCTGTTCATGCTAAATATCATACTTAATCAGAGGTTGAAGATGTTTGAGACGAGGCCAGACTCACACCAGTCACCACCCTGGAAACAAATCACTGGGAATGGGAGCACTCGTGAGGCAGATGTGATGCTGATAATGGTAATAACGGGTAACGAAACATCTTTAAAACACTTGAGCTATGTGCACCTACAGCAAACTTTTTATCTTCCTAATAATTTCATGTAATAGTATTTTTCACCCCGTTATACAGTTGAGGACACTGAAGCAGTGGGAGGTGAAGTAATTTGCCCAAGGTCCAAGCATTAAATTGTGGAGACTGGACATGAATTGCCTTCTCCAGAAATGCTCAAGATGTTCAAGACATGACCAGAAATGGCCCAGAGAAGCACCCATGGGAAGGACAGAAGTTTGCAAATTCTACAGGAAATGAAGAGGAAGAACCCCAGGCCTTGTGTGGTGGCGTGGAGGAGGCGTAGCCTTCGGGGACTGGGCACTCGGTGCCTGGCACAGAGAGCTCTGTGTGAGGAGAGGGCGCGGAGTTCGGAGCAGACTGTGCGGGAGACGCTGGGTACGGAGGCGTGGGCTGCGCCCTGAGCTCGGCCCTCCCTGTTCGTGCCTGCTTAGCTCTCATCAGGCTCACTTCACCGGGCCAGGAGCCATGTCTCTGTTGTGCGATCCAGCTTCCCTGAAAATTGTGCGTAGTCACAATCTCAACAGCTGCCTCTTGTCAGCGAGTTCAGTTGGTCCTAAGGAAAATTCATTCGGATTCAGAATAATGAAAACTCCTGCTCCTGAAAAAAAATCACTGAACTGCACAAAGCACTGCTAAAATAAAATAAATTCAAGGCCTAAGCTGCTTGATAGAACTCCTTGAAAGGAACTTTTTTTTTTAATGTAGTAGTTCACGGCTACAAGCGCTCGGAGAAGCAATTCCAAGTTCAGAATGAGAGCACAGCACATCCAGCCGATGAGCAACCCACAGCCTCCTGTCTGGGTGTCTTGTCTTCTCGGGCCTGGCACAAGACATGGCACCACTCTGCTGGTCTTGCTGGATGCAGAAGGGCAGTGCCTGGCCTAATGGATGCCAATCTATCTCTTGTGGTCTTTGTACTGAGATTTCCACCAGCTTGGGAGTCTGCCACTCAGATGGTCGGGAATTGCCTTCTCAGTCAAATCAAGCTTGTACACAACAGCTCTTTAATCTCTACCTGCAAAAGGAATGACCGGCCGTCACGTTAACCTGTGGTAGACTGAGGAAGGTAAGAAAAGCTTGTCATAAGGAGGCTTCCTGCTGCTGGTTTGCTTTACTGTAGAAAAAAACTGAAACAACAATAATAAAAGAAGGGATTCTCCCGTGCTGGAAGTGGTAGGAATTGCTCCCATCTGACCATTTCCACCAGAAGCTCTGCTTGGCTGAATGAGCCAGTGGCCCTATCACAGGAGGGCTTTAGAGTAGGCATTGATGTTGTCACGCTGTCTCACAGAAACCCTTCTGATAGTCAACAATGGAGGATCAACAGAGCAAGAAACGAGGGAAATGACACACAACTGGAGGAGCCTTTGGTTAGAAAGAGAGAAAAATCACATGTAATAGCCCATAGTGCTTTCCACCTGTAACCCTACTAAAGCTGGGACCTACAGGATCCAGTCTACCAGGGCTGCCATGGAGAGATCAGTCTCCAAATCTCATTCGAATAATTCCATTCTACTTGTTCATAACTCCCAAACTTTTCGCCCTTCTTTAAAGTTTTTTCATGAACTTCTCTCTCTAGAGCTTCTCACATGTAAAGAGCCCCTAGAGAAATTTCTGCCTCTCAGGCATGTCAGTGTGTACTAGAGAAACATAACAAAATATACAAATATCTAAGAACTTGCAAGATTGGCTTATAACCCCACAGCGAGGGATGAGGAAGAGTGCAGAGGGTCTGTCTGCACACTGGAGACCAAGGGATTTAGCTAAAGGTCTGCAGCTCACTGAAGTGTCCACGCAAGTCTGTATCAGCAGGCCAGCCAATGGGTCTGTGCTGGAGGCTGAAGGGTCCACACTGGAAGCTCAAGTGGAAGCCAGAAGATGATGTCCAAGGGGAAGGCAAAGACTGGAGCTCCTCCAGCAAACACAGAAGCAGGTGTGTCCTTCCTTACTTCCCTTTATACCTTCCAGGCGATGGGTTGGCCTACCTCAGGGCCCAGGGAGTGGAACTGCTGAGCTGATTTAGCTCAGCTTCTCTCGACCAGACTTCTCGAGTGGAGGCAGGTGATCAACCTTCACATCTCCTTACTGCCCACTCCATCCTCTGCCGTGGATTTTTCCTGTGAAGGGAAACTTTCAGGAAGGAGACCAGAAGATGGTTACATGCAGCTGCCTCATTTGCAAGAGAGGAATCAGCGAATCCCACCCTGTCCCATCCCTATTTAATGATGTGCTGCCTGAGGAGCAGGCTGTGGGATTCTAAGAAGAAATATTCAGTGACTTATACTGATTTCTACTTTGATCAGAATTTTCCCAGCTACAAAAGATTGTGCTCATATGAAACACACACGTGTGCATGTGCACAACACACATATAGTCACTGGACTTCTACTCATTTAAAAGTCCAAATAATTCCTTGTTTCTGGTGCTAGACTGTAAAATATTACACTTTCATCATAAGAGCAAATAAATTATTTCAATTTATAACTTACATGATTAAGATTAAATAATATATTTTTAAGATTAAATAATGTATTTTAAAACATTTTGTTGTACATTACTTTACTTACTATTCACAAAAAACAAGTGAAATGCCCTTATCTACAGATAAAGGAACTGGGGTCCTGAAAAATTAGTTCCAACCATAGGTGAAAAGCAAAGCTAGCACACAACCCAGGTCTTCTGAAGTCAAATTTCCATCTCTGTACTTGGAGAGTTCACAGATAGGTTTCCTACACGCATCTCACCTAGTCTTGATTGAACTCTAGAAAACATTCCCTTGGTACTAACCACATGCTGTGGGCAACAGGGCTGCCTTTCCACAAAGGGGGTCAAATACCTGACCAGGAACTGGGCTTGGATCCTTTATCCACTGTTCTGTTCTCTATGTCAATGGCCCCAAGGGTCTCTGCAGATAAAAACTTTTCTAACAAGAACAAGAAAGGGTCCTTTACAGCTTTAGAAAACTGCAAGGTAACTCCAGGGTGAAACAGAAAAATGATCGATACTCGTATCAGAGACTCCTCAGGGGACTTACAGATAAATAATCTTCCTGGCTCCAGCAGGCAGAGGAAGGCCAGACCTACTAATGTCTATTCTTTTTTTTGGTACCAGGGATCGAACTCAGGTCCTTGCGCTTGTGAAGCAGGCAGCAGAACCACTGAGCTAAATCCCCATCCCTAATGTCTATTCTTTTATTCAACACTTAGAAAAGCTTGGGTAGTCTTAATAGGGAACAAAACAGACTGCATTCAAAAGCACACTTCAGGGCATGTGGAATGGAAAACAGGCTGCTTTAAATATTTAGAGCTGGTCTAGGACACAAACTCCAAGAAGTCTGTCAAATGCATCATCATTTGTCTGTGGTGAGAAGCAGCCAACTGAGAAGAGGAAGTAATTTTCAATTAACTGGTCACACAATACACGCCTAAGCCCTCTTAGCAATAATTACTCAGAAATAAATACAATTTGCCTTACTGGACAAGGTGTTTTTGTTCAAAATCAAGGTGACTGTACACTGAGCCAGCCACCCCCACCTGGACACACAGCCAGTGAGTGACATCCATGACGCATAGAATCCAAGCTCCAAAAAGCAGTGGCTTCCACAGTTTACTGGCTCAAACAAAGGGTACCGGGGCAGAGAAAGGAGAGGGCAAGGAAAGAGTCAGCCAGACTTGGAAAGAAAGCAAACACACTGATATTAGAAAATCTTCGTTCCCCAGGCAACACTCAATAATAGATTAACAGAGGCAAAGCAGCTACCCAGAAAGGCAGCACCAAACACATCAAATGTTGACACATCGCTTCTCAAAGTGCCTCACAGCCTCAAATCTCAGAGCAGAGTAAAATTTTCCCAACCACAGGCTACATCTATTCCTGATTTCATACAGGTATTCGAGTTAAGATCATCTTTAAAAAGAAGCACGCATACAGGCACACGTTAACTCCCTGTAAACCTTGGAGGGCTATCTTTCAATGGACACCTCCACCATGAACCCAGCTCCTCACGTCGGTGCAAATTTTCCACTGTGGGCCAAGTTGCACTGAGGACCGCTTTGTAAAAAGAGCAAGGAGTGGCGTCTTTCACCTTCTCTTCTAATCTCATCTCTAATTTCTGCTTCAGGAAAAGAGCTGGACACTCTAAAAGAAGTCATAATTTATCCAAATCCCTTCCACTCTGAAGGTGCCAATCTTGTCAGATCATGGGGTCGGCCTAGTTAGTACTTGGATGGGAGCAGTCCAAGGTCTACAGGGAGTTTGTGTGTGCCTGTACTGCACTTCTTTTTAAAGATGACCTTGACTTGACATACTCCTATGAAATCAGGAGTAGAGGCAGCCTGTGGTTGGGAAGCTGTGCATGGCCACACATGCCTCTAACCCCAGCAGTCTAGAAGGCTGAAGCAAGAGGATTGAGACATTGTGCACAGGCCAGGCAATTTAGCAACTTCATGAGACCCTGTCTCCATGTGAAGGCCCTGGGTTCAGTACCTAGTATCAGTATCTCATTACTACTGAAAAACTAAGTTTTGGTTCCTCATCTTTTCTGTAAACTGAGGTTTTCCTTTTTGGAAACCTTATAGATTTTTTTTCCATTATTTACAGGCCATAACAGTCATCTTTCCAAATTCATCAGGCTGGGAATTATATGACCTTTTCAACATAGAAGTATATTTTGTCCTTCATTTCTAATCAAAATTTTTGAAATTTTGCCTTAATAATTTCTTCCTCTCTTTCTATTCTTTGTGGAAACCTACACTTTTGATGTTGGGAAACTTAGACTTGTGATTTAAGCATGTTGTGGCTTGTATCTAGATTTCCTGCCAAAGCCTCATGTGCTCATAAGTGTGGCTTTTGGGAGGTGGCTGGATCTAGGATGTGTGAATATGGATTAAGAGTGTGTGATAAATAAAATTAGCAGGCTGATTGGTTTAGCATAGCTCATATCTAAACACAGATTTCCCTGGGTGCTGGACATGGAGCTATGGTATTTAATGTTTGCCCTGCTGGATTTGGACTTGTTTTGGTCTCATTGCTTCCTATTCTCTGATTTATATCTTTCGGAATGGGAATGTTAATGTTGTGTCATTTTATGTTGGAAGTATTTTTTTTCATTTGTACAGGGACTCATAGCTAAGAATTTGCCTTAAATCTCAAAGGAGAATTTGGATTTGGATTTTTTTCAGCAATGTTGAAATTCTTAGGACTTTGGCAACTTTTAGAGATGGACTAAATGCCTTTGCCTAAAGGGATGCACATGAGTTTTGGGGGAAGAGTGGAATGTTATGGCTTATATCTAGATGTACCTCCAAAGCCTCGTGTGGTCGTAAGTGATGAGTTTCAAAAGTGGCTGAATCAGGGAATGTAAATGTGGATTAAGGGTGTGATGCTGGGATAAAGGGTGTACATAGTGGAAGCCCCACCCTGAGTATGGGTGGCACCAATCAATATGCTTGTAGCCTGGGTGGTACAGAAAGGGACAGAAAGATGGCAGATTTGCTGTTTAACTGCTTCACTGCTTCTGCCTTCTGCCTGCAATGCCATGAACTGTTTCTCCTCTGGGAGGCCCCTCTGTCATACCACCCTGCCTTAGAGCCAGCTGGCTATAGACTGAAACCTCTACAAACTGTGAGCTGAAATAAACCTTTCTCCTTTAACTTGTGGCTGTTGGGTACTTTTGATCAACAAAACGTAACTGAGACATAGCCCAAAAGGGATATAAGGAGAAAAAAAAAGGAAGTGCAGGCCCATCGCTTGCTGCCTCTTGCTTGCCATGCCATGAACTGTTTCTCCTCTGGGATGCCCCTCTGCCACACCAGCCTGTCTTGGAACTAGCTAAGTGCACTGAAACCTCTACAAACTGTGAGCTGAAATAACCTTTCCTGCTCTAACTCAGAAGTTTGGGTAACTAAGACAAAGTATCTTATCTTTTCTCATTTCCAAACCTTCTCTTCTATTTCCTGGGATGTTTCCTTAAGTTTATCTTCCAAACTGTCCAATGAATTATTAATAATTTACTCAACATATTTTGAATTTCTTTTATTGGAAGATGCTAAATAAAGAAGAGACAGAAACAAAGACAGAGAAGGAGGGAAAGGGGAGGAGGAGAAGAAAGTGTAAGAACCCTCCCTCACATCCCAAGGCTTCTGTGTTCGGGAATGGTGGAAATCCCACCTGATGCCAAGTCCTCAGCTCACAAAGCTTGGATTCACACAGGAGTTCACAACTGCCTTTGGGGAAAAGGAATAATTGTCCAAACTTGAAGAGTCATACTGTATCATGAAAGGACAGCAAATACAGTTGGTAGAGGACTCAGAGGCAAATGATAAGAACTCAAGTCTTGGCTCTGCCACCACCAGCTGCTGGTTTTGGGCAAACCATGACATTCTTGAACCTGCTGCTCATCTATAAGATGGGAAATTTATCTTCATCATATCTATTCTCAGGGATTCTAGAGGGGAGTACGTGAGACCATAAGTGTAAAAGTGCCTTTCAGGTTCTAAGTACTTGACACATTTGAATTATAGGTGCATCAGTCTGTTATTTGTGGTGCCATTGTTACTAAAATGAAATGCCTGAGGTTGATGACATAAAGAAAAGACATTTATTCAACTCAGTTTTGGAGACTGGAAGACCAAACACTTTGACACTTGCTCTGGGAAGAGCTCCTTGGACACAATGCAGATGCCAGACAGTATCATGTCAGGGACACATGTGAGAGAAGAGGTCCCATAGTGCTGCAATCACCGACTGAGTCCACTGCAACTGTGATCCAAATAAGCCTCTCCTCAATTAAGTTCCAAATATTAGGTATTTTTTCCCAGCAACAGGTAAGTGATAAAGATAGAAAACTTGCTCAAAGAGTGGTGATTCAAAAGATTTTGGAACTGGTCTGAGGAAGGAACTTGGAAATATTTGAAGAAATGATCCAGGGAAGACTTAGAACTATAACCAGAGCTTGATGAGGGACTCTGGACAGAGCTTAGAAAGCCAGCATGCAGGTAAGAATGCTGCCAGTAGAGACCAAACACATGAAGTTTCCGATGGGAATGAGGATTCTACTGGAAACTGGACTAAAGGCCATAGGTGCTGTTAGGATTTTGTCTAGATCCCCCAACCCCCGCCAAAGCCTCATGAAGTCTTAGATGTGGCTTTTTCAGACGTGGCTGAATCTAGAGCATGTGAGGCTGAGATGAAGGATGTGTGATTACTAAACGAGTCCACTGATTAGTTTGGCACCACCCAAGTTCCAGTAGCCTAGATAGAGTATAAAAGGGGCATGAAGATGCTGTTAAGAGCCCCTAGTTGCTCTGCTACTTTCTGGCCACCATGAACTCTTTCTCCTGTGTGAAATTCCTCTGCCATGTGCCACTCTACTTTGGAACCAGCCAACTACAGACTGAAACCTCTACAAAATGTTAGCCAAATAAACTTTTCCTCTCTTAACTTGTGGGTGTTGGGTATTTTGTCTCAGCAATGAGAAAAATAACTAAGACAGGTGTTATATTCTGATAAGGAATTTTTCAAAATTTTGCCCATATGCTGAGATTTTGTGGGAGACTGATAATAAGGGTGGCAGACCATTCTGGTCAAGGAAATTTCAAGGCAGCCTAACATTCAGTCTGTTCCCTGGGTACTACTGGATGCTTTTAGCCAGATTTATAATGAGAATAAGTAACCAAAAAGCTGAATAATTTTAAAAGTTTTGCTGGTGGACAGAAAAGAAACACCTGTAAATTTGAGGCCAAGAAGGTGTTGGTTGCTGAAAAGATTCATTAAAATGAAGCAAAGTACTTTATATCAGGAAAAAGAAAGATGGGGCTTGAAAGCATCTCAGAAATTGGCCATCTTCCACCCTTCATAGGACCAAGGATGCAAAACTTTCAATCTTTTATTTGATAAGAGAGTCTCTGGGTTCTCTGACCAAGAAAGCCCACCTAGGGAACTGGTTCCCCAAGGTTCATTTCATTGCGCTCAGCCACTCAAGCACTCAGCAGTCATTGCAGCTAGGGTTCAAGGAGCCAGGTTATCCATGTGAGCCAGGGTTTTAGGTATGCAGAATGAAAGAGTTCTAGGGTCACAGAGCTTTCCACTCAGATTTCAGAAGAAAGACTGTGCCTGCAGGACCAGGAAAAAATGTACAAAGTCATAGTCCCTGCCAGGAGCCCATGAGAGAGCAATACATAAAAATGTAAGCGTGAAGTCCAAGGTGCCGTGGAGATGCCAGGAAGCTAGAGATGCCAGAATACACGGAACAGCCGCCAAGGGAAGCTCCAGGCAGTGAGTGGAAGCTGCAGACAGCGGGGAGACACACGGCAGATCTGCTGAGCCCTTTGCAGATCACATCTCACTACAACCTACCCCACGTGCCAGACATACAGCTACAACATCTGATATGTGCCCTGCTGGATTTTGGTCTTGCTTTGGTCCAATTTCTACAAACCCTATTTCTCCCTTTTGGAATAGAAATATTTACCTTGTGCAATTGTGTGTTGAAAGGGTTAGACTTTCTTTTGTATTTTTACAGAGACTCGCAGCTAAGAGTTTTCCTTGACTCTCAGAAAAGACTTTGGACTTGAATTCTTCAGTAGTGCTGGAACCTGAAGACTTTGGAAACTCTTAGAGATGCCCTGACTGCATTTTCCATAATGAGATAGGCATCAATCTTCTGGGGACCAGGAATGGAAAGTTATGGCTCAGATCTAAAAGTCTTGGTTCAGAGGTGTAGCTTTTGGAAGATAATTGGACCATGGTGGCACTGAATGTGCTCTTAGTGGGCCGGGGGCTGGTCATAAGAGGCAGGTCACTGGGGGCATGACCTAGAAGAGTACATGCTCCTGTTCCTGGCTTCTCCTTTTTCTCTTGCTTCGTGGCCACCATGAGACGAAGAGCTTTCCTCCCCCATGCCACTTTTGCTTTGGAGCCAGTCAACCATGAACTTAATCTTCTGAAACCATGAGACAAAATACACTTTTCCTCTTTTAACTTGTTGGATATTTTGTCCCAGTGACAGACAAATGACTAAGACACATGGAGAGGCAGGAAACCAGAGCTGGGGCAAAAGTCAAACTTGTTCTTTTATAATACTTTTTTTTTTCAAGAATTAAGTCAGAGTCCCACAAGAACTACATTAATCCCTTTCCAGGGCAGCAACCCCAATGGCCTAATCACTGCCCACTAGACTCTGTCTTTTACAGATCCCATGAGCCAATAGCATGGCCACACTGCTGAGCAAGCTTCCAGCACACCAAGCCCTGGAGGCCATGCTCAAATCACCCAGCCCAGAGCATGACAGAAGGCAGGGCTGGGAGGCGGGAAGACACAGCATCCCAGGGACACCTCCAGCCTGGTTCACTCCATCTTGCACTCCCAGTCCCTCTGCAGAGGAGGAGGGGCTAGGATTGGCAACAATGCGATGAAACTCATCCACGCATCTCAGTGGCCTGGGATGACTCAGAGCAGCTGAACCATTTTCACATGCACATCCATCTCCAAATCCGATCTGAACTGGCCACTGAAATCTTCTGCTATCTTTCAGTTTGGAGCATGCTAGGAATGGCAATTATGAAATTGTGATTCATTGGCACCATTAGAATGAAATTCATCTTCAGAACAAAGAAGTCTTGCTCACTTTTGCATACAAATAAAACCTGCACAAAAGCCTGGGAAAGCTTCCATTTTCCTCCTTGGCAGAGTTTCTGTCCTCTAGAAATGGAAGGGGTTTTAAAAGGCGGCGTTCTTCACAACTTTGTTCTTCATTAGAAAAAGCACTGCAGAGGGAATAGATGGGGAATTGTTGTATTGAGAATGAGACTGTTTATTAAAGTAGCTACAGGCTTTTATTCAATGCGTACTATGTGCTAGATGCTTTTTCTATACATCACTAAATCCTTCTGATAATTATGTAAGAAAAGGATTGCCACCTTCAACTCACTACAAATAAACCTGAAGTAAGAAGAAAATAATTCATTTATCCAACTAAATGCAGTGGTTTGGGCATGGTTGACTCCAAGCTCAAGGTTTCAAAACACGAACAGAACTTCCCTCAGCAAGAGAAGAGGGAAGACTTGGCATTTCCTTCCCTCGCGCGGTGCCATGCATGGAGTCCTGCAGTCTGCAGGTAGTGAGGCTGGGTTCGCTCTGAGACTCCCTGCAAAGAGCTGGCAGGTGAGGCTTTTTCTGGATGACTTCCATGTGTGAGCTTGAGAGGGACAGGAAAATTCTCCAGGTTTTAGGACAGACGACACCACGCACACAGTGACAGGAGGGCTCCCTCCTTCCCACTCCAAACACAGGCAAATCCACTCTGCCCTACAAGGACAAAGCTGGCCCTGTGGGTGTCCCTCTGTGGGTGGGGTGTTGGTAAAAGAGCCCTGGATGTGGGGCCAGAGTCCTCACACCCTAGCTCCACGGCCTACTCCCCTTGTCACCCTGGGAAGACCCCTTTCGGAGCCTCGGTAGGGTTAGCTCCTGCGCAGGACACGGCCCCACTGCAAGGAGGAATAAATACCATGACCGCGCCACCCTGAGAAGTGGCGGCACAGTGCAGAAATGCATTTGGGACTGGGCCTGGTTACAACATCTCCCAAACACACATTAATCCATTCAGTGTCCACACGATCAGTTGTTCAGTATTTTGATGAGGTGGTGCTGAAGCCTAAGGCTAAGCTCTAGCAAAATAACTCAGGATGCCAAGTAAAATGCAGCTAATCTGTGTTTCCCCATAACACATACATTAGAAATGGACAAACTCCTAGGAGACACATAAGTCACCCTGATGATGCACACACCGATTCACCTGTCAACTTTACACTCTTAACAGCAGAAGCATTGCCTTTCTGAGGAAGTCACTTGGGAGAGAACCGGCTCCATCTCGAACATCTTCTTGTTTGTCTGTGAGCGAGGCTGAAAGGGCCACAGGACCGGCGGGGCTGCATCTTGTTTTCATAGTTCAAACTGTTTAAACACACAGCACAAACAGCCCATGGCCCGGGAGGACAGGAAGCCTCACACACACGATGCTTGGAAGCCGAGGAGTGGCTTCTAAGGAGACCTGCCCCAGATGCAGGCGGAGCCCCAGAACCACCTTGTGGGCACGTTTTCTGCTAAGCAAGGCACTCGTCCTTGACATCTCAGTGAGGGTGTGGCTGCTGGTGGCCTGAACCCCTGCGCTGGGCCTGGCCAGACACCTCCGTGTGCACTAGACTGGAGAGAGACAGGCAGCACGGCCATTCACTACAGGCTGCCCCGGCTCAAATGCCACAGCAAGTGATGTGCACATCTGCTCTGCTGTTGCTGTTTCTGTGGCTTTAACTATTTTTATAACATAGTTGTAAACTTACAGAAAAAGTTGTAAAACTTTTCATCTTACATAGCCACAGTTAATTTATAAATACATGAACCCAGAAAACTAACATGGTACAGCTCTATTAAGTAAACAACTGACCAACACTTTGCAGACACAAACAACGCCGTAATGTAGAAACTGACACATGGATATTTTCATACCCTTAAGGTGCATCAGCCAGGCAGATTCTCAGTGAGCCTCAAACCTAGGTGCACAGCCTGCGGGGCGTAGCCAGATCCCCCTCGGGAAGGCAGTGTGAGGTTCCATCCCAACAACAGCACGTGGCCCTGCTCCCCACAGACTTGTTAACAGCATGTGTTGTCAGACTTTTTAATCTTTGTTAATCTGATGGGTGAGAAATGGGATTTTGCGATGTCTCCATTTCCATTTCTCTAATCATAAGCGAGTCTGAGCATTTTCCGTGTGTTTGAAGGCCGTCTGCCTCGTTTTAATTGCCATCCCAAGGAAAAGCAGAGCAGACAGACTCGACAGACGTGTCCACTCATCCCAGAGGTGTGCGGCAGAGTGAAGGCCACAGGTCCTCTGGTGCAATGGCTGCAGGCGTGGGCAGCCCGGTCCCTGTGCGGCTGTGTCTCACCAGGGCCCTGGAACCTCCCGCTCTGCAGTCAGACCTAGGAGCTCTTTTCCCCTGAACTGGACCTGCATGGAGAGCATGGGCTTAGAGGGAGGTGAGAGTGTGGAGCAGCATCCCAGCTGCCTGTTCCGGCTCCACTTCTCCAGTCTCCGTTTCCTTGTTTCACAGCAGTGATGAATGCAGGCTCCGTGTCACACACAATCTCAGAGATTAATTGAGTCAATAAACAGAGGCTGCTCCCTGGGGGCCAGCAGGCCAGGGACCGTAAGGAAATGTGAATTCTCTTGAGCGGCCTTCCTCCCCCAGCATGGGATGACCCTCCCTACAGAACCCGGATCCTCCTCTGCAGACCCGGCTCTGGGGGGCTGCCCAGGGGACAGGCTCAAGCCCAGGCATTGCCTAGCGACCCTGGAGCAGCACGGAAGACAGGGAGCTCTCAGAAACCCAGATTTAGGCACTGTGACATCTACATCAGGATGAGTAGGGGATACGCAGCTAAAGTCCACCCGTAAAAACACAAGATAGCCAGTTAAATTTGAATTTCAGACCCTATGAATCAAAGATACTCACAGAAAATACTCTTCTAAATTTAGAAACCTCATGGTATTATTTTAAATACATTCTTGAAATAGTTTTATTTGATAAGACTAGATTTTCCAGGTAAAGTACAGGACACAAATTCAAATTTCAGATAAACAATGGATTTATAGTATAAATACGTACCGATATTGCACGGGATATATTTATACTACAAACCATTTCGTTGTCTGAAATACAGACTTAGCAGCTCATCCTGCATTTTAATTTTACCCGGCAGCCTTGGTAGGAAATCTTGCTACCTCTCTGAAAATCACTAGCCTATTCTCCCCACGTACAGTGGGTCCCAGGCCCTGTCCAGTCGGAAGACCACTGCACTAGCTGGTGTCCAGGAACAGAGGACAGAATGTGATGTAGGTGAGGAAACAATAAACAGAGGCTTCCATGGACACAACGCATGTTCCCTCGCAGCTGACAGGAAAAGCCAACTCAGGCTGGAGCACACAAAAATGGGATACAGCGCCCCACGCAGCTGAGAGCACGAGGGAATAAGCAGAGACGCGTCACGGGGAAGGGAGCGGTGCTGCGGCCAAGACCATCTCCTCTTCTCCTCTCAGCTGTGCTGCTCCCTCCTGGCTTCATTCTCAGGCGACGGGGAGGCGGCGGCAGCTTTAGCTCCTCTCCCACAGACTCATGACCCTGGACTGGGAGGATCTCAGCCTGACTCCTGTTTCTGCCAGAGGCTCGGACAGACCCTAAACAGCGTGGCCATGGCCCAGGCCTGAGACCACAGTGGAAGTATTCACCTGGAGAAGAGATGAGTGGACTCCCCAACATGTCGATGGCCTCTGCCACCAAGTGAGCAAAGGAGAACATGCACAAGAACCAAAAGGACAGCGGCTGCACTGCTCAAACTAAGCGTGCTGGTCAGTCGCGCTTCCAATAACAAGAGATTTTCACTGTTAGGGGTCCAGGAACAGCAGGAAAAGGCATCAGGGCAGGAACAGGGTGGGTGGCAAAGGACTGCCCTACAGTCTTCTGCATAAAGCAGTTGGAACTAAGGTGAGGATGGGGGATAATGAAATGATGAAAGGGAAGTTTGCCACCCTTTACTGGACGAGAGAAGGTAAGGAGGAAATCCACATGGGGAGGTTTAAATCACCGGGCATTCACAGAAAACAAAACAATCGCAAGCTTCTACGAAGGTACGAACTGGAACTGAGAAGGTGCTCCTGTCACACCGCAGGAGGGGACTGAGGCTGGGCTCACACACCAGGGAGAAAGCGTGTGCCCCACTTACCCCCTCCTCACGACGGCCCCCCCGCCACAAACACACAGCTCGAGGGAAGGCAGCTTCTCAAAGGCTGCCTTCTTCAATGTAATATCCTTTTCTGAATGGGAGAACTCAATGATTATTAAGTGCTGCAAGCTTGAAATTACTTTTTTAATGGAAACAACATTTCCAGAGACCAGTCAGCCCTGAAATCAAACAAGTAGCATAAAATGGTGGCTCGCGGTGAAGGGCTGGTGAAGGGAATACCTTGTAGACCAAAGGAGAGATTAACTGGAATTCATGGCAGGATCCAGTAAGTAAGCACTAAAATCTGACCCACAGAATCCGGCCTCGGGGAGCAGATGCACCTGACGGCTCTTCTTGGGGAGCGGCACACAGAGCTGTGGCACAGAGTGCAGCAGGGTAGTGCGAGCCAGGCATGGAAGCCCCAGGGTCACCCCTGCTCTGGAGCCTGCGCCCCGCCACGTCCTCAGCACTCTCCACCAAGGACAACCACTTTTCTTTAATAGTGTGTAGTGTGTGTGACCTCAGATGCCAGGCTGAGTTAGGCAGGGCTGCTTAAGCTAACTGCCCATAAAGACATAATGCAGAAAATGTTGTATTTTGTAACTCAAAGCATATTCATGTGTACATAAGATTTAATAGAGGAAACGCTAGGTGAAATCAATCTCAAGCTAGCTCAGTGAACCATTTAATACGTTCTGGGGAGCTCCACACAGCCCAGCCTCTGCATGGAGCTGCACTCAAAGCAAACATGAATCAGATCCTAGTCATATTAGAGAAAATTGTTTGGTCATTAGAAAGACCACTGAAGCTGGGCACAGTGGCATACTCCTGCAATCCCAGCTCTCTGGGACACCACGGAGGCAGGAGGGTCACAAGTTTGAGCCCAGCCTGTGCAATTTAGCAATTTAGTGAGAGCTTATCTCAAACTTTAAAAAAATTAAAAAGAGCTGGAGATGTAGCTCAGTGTGAAGATGCTAGGTTCAGTCCCAGCGAGGGGAGGGACACAGAGGGAGCAAGAGGGAGTGGGAGAGGGAGGGAGAGAACAGAGGAAGAGGAAGAGAGAGGAAATGGGGGAGAGGAAGGGAAAGAGACGGAGAAGGAGGAAGAAACAACTGTGCTCTTTCCATGTCTCAGCACCCAGAAAGCTTGCCAGAACTGTCTCCAGACATTGTTAGCTCTCCTTGCCCATGTCCACGGGTGCCACCCCACCTTGCCCTCACTTCCTGCCCTTCTTCCTCCCTTTATGAGTACAGGACAAGTCACCTGATCCCAGTCCATGCATGTTCCTGGACCTGCTTGTTACCAACAGCTGATCCTGCTCCTCCCCTCCAGGGGAATGGAAGGAGCGAGAAGCTTCATACCTCCCCAGTCTACCTTTCCTCCCCACAGGGCAGCCACAGTGCTTGCTCTGAAGCTCAATTCTTTTGTTCTGTTTTCCTTACAAGAGACTCCCAGGGAGCATTTCCCCCTTGCTACAGCATCGCTCTTGCAAGGTCCCCCCAGAAGGAAACAGTAGAGGAGAGGCTGAGGAGCATAACTTCTGAAAAAAAAATCTCCCCCAAATCCCCTTTAAGGCACTATAATGATTGAAGGAGAATGGCTGAATAGTATAGAGGAAATAATAGGAAATATCTCTGTGTTAGAAATTCCTCTGACCACCCTGGATGGAGGAAAGCCTGGCAGAGATCATGGAATCCTGCCATGTTGTTGCTTCCTGGGAGGGAGGAAAGCAGGGGTAGACCCAGAAGATGCGACTCAAAGAATGGTGTGGCAGGGCTGGGGATTTAGCTCAGTGGTTCTGCCACCTGCCTCACAAGCTCAAGGACCCAAGTTCGATCCCTAGTACAAAAAAAAGAAAAATGGTTTGTACGACAATGTTCATAGCAGTATTATTTGCAATAGCCAAAAGGGGAAGCAACCCAAGTTCCCATCAACAGACACTTGGACAGTGTGTAGTACATACATACAGAGTTGCCAAAATCACAGAGAAAGAAAAAAAGAACAGGAGTGGCCAGGGGCAGGGGAAGGGAGCGTGGGGAGATGCTCTTTAATGGGTATCGAATTTCAGTTTTACAAGATGAAAGAGTGTTGCAGATTGAGTGCATAACAATTTGAATATGCTCAATACTACTGAACTGTACATTTACAAAATAGATAAGATGGTAAGTTTTATATAACCTCTATTTTACCACAGTTGCAATTTTTTATTTTAATTTTTTAAAACAAACATGGGCAGAAAGACACAAAAGACATGACAGTGTAAACAATATGTATGGAACAGGGATAAGGTGGAAAACAGGAACCATGAGGCTAATGAGAAACTGGAGGGCAATGGGAGCAGAGGCACAGCCCCCAAGATGCACAGGGAAGAGCTCCGCCCACCAAGCTGCACTGCCTGTGCTCACACTGCCCAGCAACTAACTTCAGGGGGCATCCAGCAGCAAAGCTCTGCTCCTCAGAATGCAGGTGTAGCAGGGGTAGCCTCACTGCATCCTCAGAAACAAACACTGGCCTAGGTGACCCAAGGTGACAGAAAGTCAAGACCCCACCTGCAAACTGTACCCACTGACCCAGTGGTAACTCTGCCTCAGGTTTTGGAATTTCAAAGTCACTCCAGCATTCAGACAGAGGCCTTCATGCTAGAATTCCTTAGCTTTCTTGGCACTGCCCTAACCAGTCACCTGACCAGGGAGTAACACTTTCACATGGCCATTTTCAGACATTACTTCCTCAGAGTTCAGCCTCATAGCCAGAAACCAGACTGAACTTCAGAGGAACTAAAGGGGCAGGCTGGCTGGGATTACCCACTGTCCCACTGTGACGCTGCAGCTGGCTTGCTGGGTTTAATCAGTCTGGCTCTGAACTCTGCCAACATAGCCTAACAGTGACAGCAGAGACACACCTTGAATTAGATTTTTTTTCTCTGTTTTCCCCCTCCTTTCTAGTTCTTATTTTTTCTTGATTGTTTGAACACAGTTTTGTGTTGTTCTGTTCTGCTCTTATTTTTAATTTTTGCCTTTTCTTTTTCCTACCTGTCTTCTGCACCAGTTTCCTAAAGTTGTCCTCAAGTCTTGCTTCTGACCTCTTTCTCTTATTGTATTTGTTTTTTTACCCCTTAACACCTTTTGAATCTTCTCCTCTAAGAATAAAATTGCCATATTGAGGGCTACAATTTCATTTTCTAGGCTGTATTTGATGCTATTGTTCTTGCTGATTATACTACTTTAGCCAAGGTGACATAATGATGCTAATCAGTTGTTCCTCCTGGTATAGCAAGACTGAGATTGCCTAAGGGTCTTAAAAGAAAAGAAAACCCTATAGGCCAGTGCCAAAGAACTGGCAACTGAGCCAAGTAGGCAGAAATTTCTCATCCCCAATAAATTGAAGAGATGGGATTCTGCAACAGGCTCAAAACCCAAAAGCCAGCTATACCTGGAAGATGCTTCAGAGAAGTACTCATTTCCTCAGGGTTGTGAATACCAGCAATGAAGTTACTCACCATAAGCAATTTACAAGCATCAATCCAGGAATTAAAAATAGAAAGTGAAAAGACACTTATACAAGTTGCAAACCCCCCATCCCAAGACTTGCAGCTCACCAAAGGCAAACCCAGGCAACAAAGAGATGAAACAATCTGAAAGCCACCCACCTGGACTCTCTGAAGTACTAACAGCAGAAGTAACAGAGCAGATGAATAAAGCCTACAACAAAAAAATCAAAGCAGAAATAATTCCCCAGATAACTACAAAGATGGTGACCAGAATGAAATACATGCTTAGTGGATATAGAGAAGAAATATTTTAAAAAAGAGAGAGAGAGAGGTGCTCAAGAACATGATGGAAACCATGAACACTCAGCATAGGAAAGAAATGGAAACCATGAACTCCCAGCACAGGAAAGAAATGGAATCCATGAAACAGATTCAAACAGATACCTGGCACATTAAAAGCTCCATCAAACATATATGCAGCAGAGTGAGCCAATGTGAAGACAGAATATCAGATTTAGAAGGCAGGATTATGATTAGTAATCACGAAAACAGAGATTTCTTAAGAATAGCAAGGGATCATGTGAAATCAATCCAGTAGATACTAGACGATGCAAAGAAGAATAACAAAAGATTGACTGGAGTCAATGAAAAAGCAGAAAATAGTGCAAATGACAAAAAAAAATGTTCTCAGAAGTAATGACAGGAAACATTCTGAACAGGGAAAAAGAATTTGACATACAGATGAGTGGGGCATATAGAACTCCAATTAGCCATGACCAAAAAAAAAATCTTCAGCTGGAGATTTAGCTCAGTGGTTCTGCTGCCTGCCTTGAAAGCACAAGGACCCAAGTTCAATCCCTGGTACAAAAAAAAAAAAAAACTTCTCCAAGTCAAACAATAGTCAAGATTCCAGAAATTCAACACAAAGGCAGAATATTAAAAGCTGTTAGAGAAAAGAAACAAATCACCTATAAAGGAAAGCCCATCAGAATTACAGCAGACTTCTCAACACAAACTCTCAATTCAAGGAAAGCTTGAAGTATTTCAAGCCCTAAATGGAAGACAACCCCCAACCCAGACTGATAGACCCTGAAAAACTACCTTTTAAAAGTGATAGAGAAATAAGATACTTCATGACAAAGAACACCTGAAGAAATTCATGACCACCAATCCAGCACCCCAAAGGGTTCTGAAGGATATTCTAGGAAGAGACAATAATATTACACCTCCATGAACCCCAACAGAATGAATTCACCAGGCAAGGTAAGAAATTAAACATAAAAGGAAAGAAGAAAGCTAACAGTAGGAAAACGTTATGACAGAGATAAGACAATACATATCAGTTATAATAATCAATGTTAATGGTCTCAATTCACCAATCAAAAGAAACAGACTGGCAGAATGGATGAAGAAGCAAGATCCAACAATATGCTGCATAAAAGAAACCCATTTAATTAAAAAATAAATTCATACTCTGAAAGTCAGGGAATGAAAAACAATATTTCATGTGACTGGAACCTGGAAAAAAGCAGGTTTAGCTATTCTATTTGTACACAAAGTAGATTTCAAACCAAGACTCATTAAGAAAGATAAATAAGGTCACTACATCCTGGTAAAGGAAACAATCCAAGAGAAAGAGATAACAATCATGAATATATATGCACCAAACAGCAGCGCACCCACCTGTATAAAACAAATACTAACAGACATGAAAAATCCCGCATGCACTAATATAGTTGTAAAGCGTGAACTCAGTACCCCACTATCACAAATACACAGATCAACTAGATAGAAAATCAACACTGAAATATTAGAATGGGACCAAACTTTTGAAAAAATGAACTTAGAAGATGTCTACATTCTTCTCAGCTGCACATGAGACTTTCTCCAAAATAGACCATATACTAGCACATAAAACATGCTTAAGTAAATGCAAAGGAAGTTAAATTGTCCTATGCATATTATCCAAACATAGTGCAATGAAACTGGAAGTTAACAGCAAAATAAATCATAAGAACTTCATAAACACATGGAAATTAAATTACACACCCCAAACAACCAATGGGTTGCAGATGGAATTAAAGAAGAAGCCAGGCACCTTCTACAATTAAACAATAATGACAATACAATATTCCTGAATTTATAAGACACAATGAAAGCAGTCCCACAAGGGAAATTTATAACAGTGGATTCCCATATCATGAAAACAGAACAGGCTCAATCTAACTTTGAACCTCAAGCTTCTAGAAAAAGAATAACAATGCAAGCCCAAAGCTCATACAAGGGAGGAAAGTATAAAAATCAGAGCAGAAATTAATGCAATGGAGACTAAGGAAAAAATACAAAGAATTAATGAATTGGAGAGCTAGTTCTTTGAAAGATTAAATAAAATAGACAAACTCTTAGTCAACCGTATCAAAAAGACTCAAATGCATGCAATTAGGAATGAAAAAGGTGCAGTTACATTAGATCCTGCATAAATCCAGATCATCAATAACTACTTTAAGAACTTGTATTTTACTCAGTTGAAAAATACAGAAGAAATGGGCAGATTCCTAAATGCATATGAATCTCCAAAAGTGAATTAAAAAGATATAGAAATTCTAAAAAAACAAATATAGCCATTGAAATTGAATATGTAATTAAAAAGCTCCCACAAAGAAAGGTCCTGCCCTGGATAGATTCACTGCTGAATTCTACAAGAAATTTAGAGAAGACCTACTGCTGCTACTCCTCAAACTCTTTAAAGAAAGAAAGTGAAGCAATACTCCTCAGTCCTGGAAGCAAGTATCACCCTTATTGCAAAACCAGAGAAGGATCCAACCACAAAAGGAGAATTACAAGCCAATCTCCCTAACAAACATAAATGTAAAAATCCTTAATAAGATACAGGCAAACAGAATGCAGCAAATCATCCAGAAGATTATACACCATGACCAAGTTGGATTCCTCCCAGGGATGTAGCAATGGTTCATCATACACAAATCAATAAATGTAATACACTATATTAACAGAGCCAAGGACAAAAACTGTTTGACCCTACTTACAGAAAAAGCATTTGACAAGGTCTAGCACCCATTCATGACCAAAAAAAAAAACAAAAAAAACAAAAAAAAAAACTACAAAAAATTCATATAGATGTTCTTTATTTCAATCTGATAAAAGCCATCTATGACAAACCAACAGCCAACATCACACTAAATAAACAAAAACTGAAAGCTTTCACTCTAAAATCAGGAATAAAACAAAAACATCTACTATCACCACTCTTGTCCAATACAGTTCTGGAAACACTAGACACAGAAATTAGACAAGAGAAAGAAATAAAAAGAATAAAGATAGAAAATGAAGAAGTTAAATTATCATTATTTTCAGATGACATGATACTCTGCATAGAAGACCCCAAAACTGCACCAGAAGACTTTTAGATTTGAGAACTGGATTCAGTGGCATAGCTGGATACAAAGTCAACACTGAAAAATCAATAGCCTTCCTGTACATGAATAACAGTCTCAAGGAGAGAGAAATTAGAAAAATAATCCCTTTCAGAATAGCATCAAAAAAATGAAATACCTAGGAATTGATCTAATGTAGAAAGTTAAAGACCTCTACATTGAAAACTACAGTACTCTGAAAAAGAATATTGAAAAGAATATCAGAAAATGGAAAGATATCCCTCATTCTTAGGAAAAACCAATATAGTGAAAATGGCTATACTTCCAAAATTTTTATACAGATTCAATGCAATCCCAATCAATATCCCAACAGTATATCTCACAGAATTAGAAAAAAAATTCCTAAGATTCATTTGGAACTAGCAGAGATCTATACTAGTAAAAGCAATTCTGGACAACAAAGGCAAGACAAGAGGCATCATAATCCCTTACTTTAAATTATGCTGCAATGCTACTGTGATAAAAACAGCATGGTACTGGCAAAGAAACAGACCTTAGAATCAATGGAACAGACTACAGAGGATGGAAAAACAACTCCAGATATACTCAGCCACCTAATCTTTGACAAAGGAGACAGACACCTTCACTGGAGGAAAGATAGCCTCTTTAATAAATGGTGCTGGAAAAACTGGCTTTCCCCATGCCAAAGATTGAAACTAGACCTATATCTTTCACCATGAACTAACCTAAAATTAAAATGGATCAAAGATCTGAATATTAAAACAGAAACATTAAATCTTCTGGAAGAGAGAATAAGTAGAATGCTTGAAGACATAGAAGTAGACAAAGACTTTATGAACAAAATACAGACTGCACAGGAAATACTACAAAGAATCAGCAACTGGGACCTCATCTTATTAAGAAGCTTTTGCAGAGCAAGAGAAACAAGCAATGAAGTGAAGAGAAAGCCCATAGCATGGGGAAAATTTTTTACCAGCTATTCATCCGATAAAGGACTATTATCTAGAATATATAAAGAACTCAAAAAAATCAGACCCTTCAAATTTAAAGACCCTGTCCAAAAACCAGCATCTAAAATGAATAGACACTTCTCAGATGAAGAATTAGAAACAGCAAATATATGAAAAAATGTTCGATATCACTGGTCATTCATGAAATGCAAATTAAAGAGCACAAATTCTATCTCACTTCAGAAGAACAGATATCAAGAAATCGACCAATAACAAATGCTGGAGGGGATTTGGGGAAAAAGGAACCCTTCTCCACTGTTGGATAGACTGGAGCAACCACTGTGAAATTTCTCAAAAAACTAAAACTAGAGGTTCCATTTGACTTAGCTATACCTCTTCTTGGTATCTTCCTGGAAAAATTAAAAGCATCACACCATAGCAATATATGCATGCCTATGTTTATAGCAGCACAGTTTGTAATAGCTAAATCTGGAAACAGCACAAATATCCATCAACTGATGAATGGATAAAGATGTGGGGTTTTCTACAATGGAGTACTACTACTCTGCCATAAAGAAGGATGAGCTTCAGACGTTTATAGCTAAATGGATGGACCCTGAGAAGTCCATCAACTGATGAATGGATAAAGATGTGGGGTTTTCTACAATGGAGTACTACTCTGCCATAAAGAAGGATGAGCTTCAGACGTTTATAGCTAAATGGATGGACCCTGAGACCATACTCCTAAGTGAAATAAATCAGACATACGTGTTTAAATACTGCATTGTTTCTCTGATGTGAGTTTCTCTGAAGGTGGAAATAAGGACTGAAATGAATAATGGATGTTGGGAAATGAGAAGAAAGTGTTCAAATGGGAAGGGGAACAAGGGAGGAGGGAGGAAGAAAGGAAGGAAGGGACAAAAATAGTAAAAAGAAGGCAAATGGAAACAAAGCCTTCATACATAGGGAGGGGAAAGGGGCTGAGAGGGGGAATGGGATAAAAAAATAAAATTTATGTTTTTAAAAGCCAAGTAGTTTACAACAGGACAGTAGGAAAAATGCCTTGAGGGAATGTAAGGATCAGGAAGGTTCCATCCCTGGCAGGCTCAAAATTTCAAAGGTGGAAGAGTTTGCTTTGAGATGAGAGTCCCAAGGCACCATTCTCCAAAATGGCAGAAGCCCAGGGAATGGAAATTGATTCCCCAGGATTCAGTTCACCATGCTCAACCATCTAGGCCCTCAGAAGCCTCTGCACCCATTCAAGAGATGCAAAAGGACCCAACTACTGCTCCAGCTGGAAGCAGACCTTGGCTTCATCCACAGGGCGCTGGCTTTAGGTGCACGCAGAATATAAGAGTTGTGAGGTCAGGAAGGCTTCCACTCAGATTTCAGAAGAAGGTCTGGGAGGCCAGGAAGTTTGCCCTCCTGAGAGGGCAGAGTGTGAGCAGCCAAAAGTCCAATGGAGACCACAGGAAGATGGAGAAGCCAAGAATGTGGACCATCTGAGGACAGCTGCAAGGAATGAGCAAAGTCAGCCCAAGAGAAGCCACAAGAGCTACAGTGCCACAGAGGCAGTGCTGCCTCAGCCCTTTGGAGTTCAGATCTCACCACAGATTGCTGCAGACGCTGGACGTGGAGCTATGGGGTTTAATGTTTGACCTTGGTCTCATTTTGGTCCCATCCCTTTCTATCTCCCAGTTTCTCACGTTTGGAATGGGAATGTTTACCTTGTGCCTTTCTATGTAGGCAATATTTAACGTTCATTTCATTTTTCAGTGGCTCGCAGCTAAGAGTTTGCCTTAAATCTCACTGGAGATTTTGGACTTGGACTTTTAGGCAATGGTGAAATTTAAGACTCTGGCAACCCTGAGATGAAATAAATGCCTTTTGCATAAAGGGACATGCCTGTGTCTTTTGGCGACCAGGGTGAACTGTTATGTTTTACAGGTAGATTTCCCCTTAAAGCTTCATGCATTCAAAGATGGGGCTTTTTGGAGGTCAATGTGATATAGGGGGAATCGATGTAACTCCTAAACCTGCTAGATATCTGAAGTGCAAGTTCGTATTCTCTAAAATTAAAGAATGAATTCTAGGCAGCAGAAATTAAGTGTAGGAAGCCAGGCATGGTGGTGCATGCCTGTAATCCCTCAGAGGCAGGAGAATCAGTGTGAGTTCGAGACCAGCCTGGGCTACACAGTGAGTTCCAGGTCATCTCAACTACATAGTGAGACCCTGTCTCAAAAAAAAAAAAAAAAAAAAAAA
>NW_022900914.1:652444-687098 GCF_012274545.1 Fukomys damarensis | reverse complement strand
GAAAAATAAAGCTTCTATCTAAGAGAGACAGAAGGGGACCAGAAAATGGGCTGCCCGAGACCTGCTTCTCAAAGAGCTTTTATGGAGCAAAGCCATGAGGTGCGATGGGTACAAAATAGGACAAAGCTATAGTCAATTAGTGAGTTACAAGTATAATCACTTAGGTAATACTGATCCAATGAGAAATCACAGGTGGACATGATGCGGGACAAAACTATGATCAACCAGTAAGATTGCAGCAAGTACGGTTGCTTAGGTACTATTCATTAAATGGGGATCCAATGGGGAAGCACGTCACATAGCATGTATACAAAGAATGAACAAGGATTTTCAGTATGGGTGGGTCAGAGATCTTTCCTGGAAGGGATGGGTTAAGGCCTTGACCCCTACACAGGTGACTGATGCCTATTTAGAATGTCAGTCACTGCTGCTCATCCCCAGGGGAAGTGCAGAGGTATAATAGTTTCTCTATTTTTGCCATGTAATGGAAGGAATTGGCAAGTGACACATGGAGAGGCAACAGAATGGAAGTAAAATAACAAAAGTTTATACCATCAATGGGAATCGATCACACGTAATGGTGGTGCTGATCGATCCAGTACCAGACTACAACTCCCCCTTTTATAGGGTTTTACAGCCTCGATCTCATTCAGGTGATTACATTGCATTTTCACAGTTCACATTGCTAATATTCAAAACATGGTGGCTGGCGAGGCAGTTGAATTTCAACCCGGATGTAGCACCTCTTTGGTAGGGGAGGTTATCTTTAAAATTCATTTATTTATCTATTCTAGCAAGTGGAAGGGGGTGTGTTTGGTCAACGAAGCTAACAAAGGTTCTTTTCGTTTCCAAAACTTTTGAGGAAGACTAGATGCCTGTGGTGCTGGTTAATTCTGAACTAAACAGAGCAAAGGGCAGAAGTTATCTTCATAGGGCCTTCAGTGAATGTCTCCGCTGTCCTCCATGCTGGCTCCTCCAGGGTAGGCCCTGTCTCACTACCTACAACATATCTGATCGACTTACCTATCTACAGTACATGGATCACTAGGTCGTGATGCTTATCAGTGGACGTGTCTACTGATGAGCTTACAGCTAAATGTGACTTGGGTGGTAAAGCCTGGTGGGAGGAGCCGGGTCACTGGGGTCGTGGCCTGGAAGAGTCTATCTCCCTTCCTTCTTCCTTCACTGCTTCCGGATTCTTCCTGCCCTGCCATGAGCTGTTTCTCCTCTGCCAGGCCCCTCTGCCATGCTGCCCTGCAGTGAAGCCAGCAGACTACAGGCTGAAATCCCTACAAGTTGTGAGCCAAAATGAACCTCTTCTCTTTTAATTTGCAGGTATCGGGTATTGTGTCTCAACAAGAAGAAAATAATTAGGACAACACCCTTATGACCCTAACTAGCCCAACTGCCACCCAAAAGCCCTGTTACCGATTACCATAGCATTGGGAACCAGGGGTCTAAAATGCATCTTGGCAAGACACAAGCATTCAGCCCACAAATGTACTTAGTAACTTTCACCCACAAAGTGGCAAAAATCATCTTTGTCACCAACAAAAGTTCTGATTATCTGGAAGAGATAAGAATCACTATAGCGTCTTTTTTTTTTTTTAAGTGCCTTTATTTGGAGGTTTTAAGAGGAAAAACCACTTTTAAGACCCACATGATTAATACGGGTCCCAAAATCCCAATTGCTGGAGCTGATCAGTGTGCACACAGAAGAGACCTCGCCTTCGGCAGCTGCCTGGCCAAGTCCTCTAATGGCTGGGGGTTCTGCTCCTCCTCCATCTGTAATCTCCTCAGTGTTTTCTCACAAACACTGTCAGGGTTTACATTAGCTAGAAGCAGTTTTTGTTGTTTGCAATCAAAGAAGTCTTAGCAGGCACAGGGAGTTTCTTATTCAACCCCATTAAGGCCATTAAACTTAGGACAGATGCAGAACTGCAAAATAGAAATGAGAAAAGAAAAAGCTTTTGTCCTAGAAATTAAGAATATCAAATTTGGGTTCTTGCTTTTCCTTGAGAAGCGTTGTGACATCATTCGATGGCCTGAGACAGGCCTGAAGTTCCTCACTGTGCAATGCTAAGTGGACCCTTGATGCCTCACAGACATTATGAGCTGTCTGTGAGCCCAGGGATGGACATGTTTGTTCAGAGTTCCTCTCATGATCTTCCGCAGCTATACCCTGCAATCCCGAGGAAGGTCAGTGCCAACCCCAAGATCCTGCCAGAAACAGAGCACAGAGGCAATCCAAACACTTGGTACATTTGTAAACAGACTATATGGGCTTCCTCAAAGCCTCAGATGCTGGCCCATGTAATAAAGACACAAATATCACTGCCAAGACCTTGAAGAGCAACGCAGAATCTGGGTAGGCTTCGGAAGGAGCAGAAAGAGGAACTACTTCCACGGGACGAACGAGATCACGTTCCAGTGTCTTCTCCACATGTTCCTGGTCCCCAAATGGGGCAGCACAGGGCGGCTCCTCCCCGCCCTCCATGCAGCCTCCTTGCCGTGTGCACCTCCTTCCTTCCCTTCTCCACGGGCTGCACACAGGCAGTGCCCCCACAGCCTTCGTGGGGTCAGGTTGCTCTCCAGCATGTTCTGAATCCATGGCCATCTGCTCACTGTTGCACTTCTCTTGCTGAGGCTTCCTGTTCACTCAACCAATACGGACAGAGCTCAGCCCACATCCAGATAACTGAGTGCAAGGATGCGCCACAGGAAAGCATGGTGTGCGTGTGGCAGCCTGGTTCCAGCTCCCTCCCACACTGGTTCTAAGGGTCAGTGAGGAAGCGCGCGCACACGCACACACACACACACACACACACACACACACACACCAAGACACCCTGCAGTAGGCGGCTGAGTGGCTTCACGGAACTCAAGCTGTGTGTGATTCCCCAGAGGTCCATGGTACATCAGCCATAGCAGGTGCTGAGCACCTTGGAGAGAGCAGGATGCCCACAGTCTCAGGGGAGAGGACTCCTGGAAGGAGGGAAGCGCTGCTGCAGGCGACTTCCGCCTTCTGATCTGTGTGTACTCAATAAGCTGTGATTCAGCAATGATGGAGGAATCACTGATAAACAGGCTTACGTGGCAGCAAAGACACAGGATCGAGGGGTCAAGCCCTTGAAAAGCCCTGTGTGCTGTGGAGGGAACAGAGCTCAGAGAATTGAACCTCAGGTCTAAACAGTCAGACTCCTCCCGTCAGCCAGGGGATCACCTCACACCAAACTGACTCTCTGTAAAGTGACCCACAGTCTTTCTCCATGGTTTACTAAAAAGCAAAGGAATCTCATGCCTCCAAAGCAAGCCTCACGTGCTCCTCATTCCCCACTCTTGCTGTGGGACCTCCCCCAGCTCCTCAGGCCCCTGATCCCTGCAGCCTGTCTCAGTGGTAGTTGAGCTCCTCTCCACGGGGCCTTTGCAACTTCTGCTCTGCCTGCTGAGGCCACAGGTCTTCTGCATGGTAGTTAACTTGTATTCTTCCTTTAGTCTCAATTTGAATCTCATTTCACATGAGAAGAGTTTCTATTGCATGTTCTCATACTCCACTGGTCATAAATAAAGTGTCTCATTTATTTTTACTGTCCTATGATTCTAGTCAGTCCTTCACAAGAGTAAAGTTCATGAGAGCAGAGGCTGGTGCTTCGTTGCTTACTTTGCTTTCCCAGCAACTAGCATGAGCCGTGGGAAACATGGAAAGGGAGGGAGGGGAAAGGTCTGGAGCATGAGTGTCCACCACACAAGCCAGGGAACGCAACCGCACCACGGAGGGTGTGCAGGGGACAGGAGCGGCAGGCAGAGAGGATCCCGGGACAGCCCACGATGAAGCACAGGGCAGAGAGCAGAGGGAACAGCCCTCAAAGAACACGTGGGAAAACATGCAGAAGATGACAGAGGGGGAGAAAGGGGGCGGGGGATCTAGCTCAGCGGTTCGGGGGCCTGCCTTGCAAGCGCAAGGACCCGAACTCAATCCCCAGTACCAAAAAAGAAGGACCAGTGCTGTTCAAGGTGGCCTCGGGACCCAGGAGAGTGTAAACACAAGGTCAGCGCCAGGAGCATGTGGACAGGAAGCGGATGTACAGAAAGAAGGCAAGGCTGCACACGTAGGCCATTTCTCAGAAGCTTGGCTAGGCCAAGAGCAAAGGTGAAGGGTTGGGAGAGATAGAAGTAACAGGCATTTCTGTCAGCTGAGTCAGAATGAAGCAGCAACAGGAAGATGGGCACCAAGGACTGATGGGGGCAGGAAGCCTGAGGAGGTGAGGCCCTGGCATCTGGCAGGAAGCAGTGGTGCCTTCCCGGCCCGGCAGAGGGATGGAGACACTGTCGGTGAACACAGTAAACAGATGCTGAACAAATCCACAATGCACGGCACAAGTGAAGAGGAGCTCAGAGGAACGCTGGCTGCTCCACTGTGGATGTGAAATGAGGACCTTGTGGGGCAGGCTCCGTCCCCGCTTGGCGATATTTTCAGATGGGACCTTGAAGGGGTGGGGCCTAGATCACCTGGCCACTTCCTGTTTCTACATCCCAGCTGCCCTGAGGTGAGCCGCTCCCTCCACATTGGCTCTGGTCACGAGGAACTGCCATGGCCTAACAGCAAAGGAGACAAACATGCAAACTGCGAGCCAACACAAATGCTTCCTCTGTTTCACGGAATAGGAGCACCAAAGCAAGTCTATAATAGGGCTTGCGCTGCAGCGCAGGTCAGTACACAGGAGGGAGCCTCCTAGACTAGCCAGGAAAGTTATGTGGTAGGTGCAGGCCTACTTCCGTGAGGGGCAGGGCTGAAAGCTTAAATTTACTGTCTCATGTATTTAGTTACAGCATTGTGAAGCTGATGAACACAGCAACTTTCCTTCACAGCCTGGAAAGAAGGCAGAATAGGTGCAGTATAAATAAATCCCTGCACCTAGGAGGAGGCTGAGGTACTTGTCACAAAGGGGCATCAAAAGAAACCTCCCACTTGTGCCTGGCAGGTGACCCTTGGCCACAGATGCCACTGAGTAAACTAAAAATGGTAGCAGAGTGAGAGATTTGGTCTTCAAAGTCAGGAAGTTTCAAGTTTTAATCTCATTTAAAATGTTACAACTTATTTGACCTGTGGCAATCACCAAACCTGCATCCCTACAACTGAGTCTATGATGCTAAAAATTATGGGTTTTCTTTAAATTTTAATTTTCTTTAAATTATGTATGGGTTTTCTTTAAATGAACAAAATACATACCACAGTGTCTGGCACAGCAGGGCTCAAAAACTGAAGATAATAATATTATCATTGCTCGTGTCATTTATGTTGTAGTTTTGCAGCCAATAATGAGGCCTTGTCATCTATTGTATTTAGCAGAACCCTGGGCATGGTTTATACAATGATTTCCCTATGTACACTGGCACAGTACCCCATCACAAATTATCAAACCAGCCAGGAACTTACAGAAACCACCAAGTGTGCACAGAGGCACAGCCCAGGCTCCACCTGGAAGGCAGCTTGATAGAAGCAACCAGGCCAGGCAGCCCTGTGGTGCGGGACTGGAGCCCATTCTCCCAAACCACACCTGGGCAAGTGGGGACAAGGGATCCACAAATCCAGGCTGGGGAACCAGGAGCAAAGTAACAGAGTCCTGAGAGACATTCCATTGAGGTGGCACTAGAAGCACTGATAGACTATCCGGGGCAGGAGCAGAAGTGGAAAGAGGACTCAGAGTCAGAATGTGAGGAAGAGGCAGAGGTGGACCGGGTCAGAACCGAAGCATGCAGCCAGATGATTTCAGAAAACCAAGCTCAAGTGATTCAAGTTTGTGCTCATTGCTTTCCACAGTGACCAGAGGACCAAAGGCAGGCACCATGCCACCGCCTGTGCTTGGGAACCACCAGATAGAATCTCCACACTACTTAAAATTTCTTTTGTGAACTGTTCTTTTGTTAGCTGTGAATTTCCTGCCGTTTGTTCTTAGATGTTTTAGATTTGTAGGTTTAACAATGTTTAGCAGTGCATTAATGCACAGATTACAGTTATCAAAATTTTGTCATGTTAGATTCTCATTATATTTTTGTTGTGGTGGTGGTGGCACTGGGTACTAAACTCAGAGATGCTCTACTAGAGCTACATCCACAGCCCTTTTCATTTTTTATTTTGAGACAGGGTGGCCTCAAACTTGCAATCTGTTGTGGTTTGTGTCTGGAGTCCCCCCAGGGCAACATGTGTTTGTAGGTGGGGCTTTTGCAGAGGTGGCTGGATTTGAACTGTGTGACTGATTCACAGTGCCATGCTGGGCTCAAGGGCACTAGGATTAAGGGTGTGAGTGCTGCCCACCCTAGGAGGTCTGGATAGGGTGGAAGGGACAGAAAGATGCTGTTAAGTTCCCTTGTTGCTTTGCTACCATCTGTCCACCATGAACTGTTTCTCTGCCAAGCTACCCTGCTTTGGAGCCAGCTGATTATGGACTGAAACCTCTGTGAGCTAAATAAACCTTTTCCTCTTTAACTCTGGCTGTTGGGTATTTTGTCTCAGCAATGAAAAAAAAAAAGTAACTAAGACATAAATTTGGCACTTACAATGAGGAAAAAGTAACTAACACTGAATTTAGAACCAGACGTGGGGTCACTGCTGTGACCATGTGGCTCTTTGAAAGGACCAGAAAGCTGGTAAAGACCAGGCTCAGGAGGTTTCTAATAGGAAGAGGGATTGCACCAGCTCCTGGACTTCAGACTATGTGTGTTATAGCTTGGTAGAAGGTTTGTCTGCATTTTACTCATGTCCAGAGACTCTGACTGAGATTGAGGTTACCAGTGGTAGGCTAATTAATCTCACAGAAGAAATTACAAGGCAGTCTAATGTTGAAGCCATGGCATGGCTGCTGCTTTTAGCCAGATCTATCTTGAGAATCAAAAGCCAAGAGCCTAGCAGATGATTTAAAATGTTCTGAGTTTGACCAGAAGGGAAGCTCCAATAAAGCTGTGGATTACACACATAGAGCAGACGAGATCTTGATTGCTGAGACAGAATAAAAGAACAGAAAAGATACCCTTGAGGATATCACATGAAGCACAAGGACTCCACCCTTTGCAGCCTCAAAATTGCAAAAGTGAAGGACTTTGCTTAAGAAGAGATCCCCAGAGCACCATGTCAAAGAATGGCAGCAGCCTAGGGAAGTTGTTCCTGGAGATTTGGCTCATGGGCACTCAACTCCCACAGCCAAAAGAAAAGGAAGTCTGGCTACTGCTCCAGCTGGCAACAGACCTTGGCATCATCCACATGGCACTGGTTTTAGATGCTTACAGGATGCAACAGTTATGACATCAGGAAGGCTTTCATACAGATTTCAGAGGGCCTGGGAGGCCAGGTAGGGCACCCCTGAGAGGGCAGCATGTGAAGCTGTGCATGTGAAGCCAAAGATGCAATGGAGACCACAAAAGTTTGGACAAGCCAGAAACATGATCATCTGAGGAGAGCTGCAAGGAGGGAGCAGTGCTGGCCCAGAGAGAAGCTGTGGGAGCTACAACCAGCAGCAGTGCTGTAGGGGCAGATCCACCCCAGCCCTTTGGAGTTCACATCTCACCACAGATTGCTGCAGATGCCGGACATGGAACTACAGGATTTAGTGTTTGCCCTGCTGGATTTTGGTCTTGCTTTGGTCCCATTCCTTTTTATTCTCCTTTTATGTACCTTTTGGAATAGTAATATTATCTTGTTTCCTTATATGTTTGAAGTGTTTAAATTTCTTTTCATTTGTACTAGGAGTCACAGCTAAGAGTTAGCCTTAAATCTCAGAGGAAACTTGGGACTTAGACTTTTCAGCATTGCTAAAATCATTAGGACTTTGACAATTCTTAGAGATGGACTAACTGCCTTTTGCATAAAGGGATGTGCATGAGTCTTTTGGGAGTCCAGGGGTTTGTGGCTTGTGCCTGTATGCCCCCCCCCACACACACACACACCCTGAGGCATCATGTAGCCATAGCTGGGATTTTTCAGAGGTGGCTAGATTTGGAGCATGTGACTGATTCATGGTGCAGTGCCGGGCCTAGAATTAAGGGTATGAGTGCTGTCCACCCTAGGTGGTCTGGATGGGGTGGAAGGGACAGAAGGATGCTGATAAATTCCCTTGTTGCTTTACTAGTATCTGTCTACCATGAACTGTTTCTCTGCAGAGCCACCCTGCCTTGGGGCCAGCTGATTATGGACTGAAACCTCTACAAACTAAATAAACTAAATAAACCCTTTTCCCTAAATAAACCCTTTCCCCTTTAACTTCGGGTGTGAGATATTTTGTCTCAGCAATGAGAGAAAAGTAAGACAGAAATATGGTACCTCATTGCAGAATGAGGGGAAAAAAGTAACTGGCACAAATCCTCCTTCTTCAGCCTCTCTGTATATATCTTCATAAACTATCTTAAAATATCTAACAAAAGCAATTAAGTACCATGTTTTTAAGTGCATAGCTATTTTCCAATTTATTTTATATCTGCCGCTTTTTTGTCATCTAATTCATTTTTATCTTGTTTCTCTCCTCTTTATTTCATAGAAGTAGATCAAAGCTGCTGGCTGTAGCTGGGACATGTCTGGGAACCTAATCTTCAACTCTGTAAGGCATACCCAACATTTTTTGGAAAGAGATAAAGTGTTAGTGAATAAGCAAACACATACGGCTCGTCTCCAGAGGAGCAACAGACACATCGCGGGCACCTCCTGTTTGCTTCAGCCTGTGCCATGTCCTTCCTGTGTTGTTTCATGTAGCCTCATGATCACCAAATCAGGTGAGTTTTATTTCCAGTGGGGATGACAGGGAAACTGAAGAAAACACCCTGGAGGGAGGAGATCATGTGCCTGGTTTAGTAAATAAAGATTCAAAATGTTTTCAAAGAATTTAGGTACTCTGTAGCCATAGCACCAGTTTCCAGCAACAAGATGAAAATCCAGTTCATTTTTTAAATTTTCTGTTCTGCCTTCAGTGTATAGGGAGAAAAGGGTCTTGTCATTTTTCACTATAATACTGGCCAAAATTCTGATTGCTACATCTGCAGGTTTTAACTATTCACATCCTGCAGAAAAGAAAGAAATCAACTTGGAAGCAGGCTCTGAGCCAACCCAATGCCGTGTGCTCTGGGCCTGACTATGGGGCAATGGACAACGTTCGCTCTCTTGCTCTCCAATTGCTTCTCACTTAGGAAAGTCTCTTCATCCGCAAAGCCTGATCTGCCAGCCCAGCTCCTACTGGCTTTTTCTTCCAGCAGCTCCTTCACATTTGCGGTCCAAATTATGCAGTGTGCCTGTGTTAGTCTTCAGTTGCTTTGTGCACTGTTTACAGTCCATATCGAAATTCTAGATTCTTAGGATAGGAGAACCTGGCTTGAGACCATCGATGCTCAGAAGACAAGAAGAGACACAAGAGACCCTTGCACGCCTTCCTTCGGATCTCCTCTTCAGGGATGACTAGAGAGCAGCCAGCCTGGGAAGACAGACTGTCTCCGGAGTGAAAGGAGGCTGGCTTACTGCCCAGCACAATGGCAGTCATGTCCCTTAGGGCAAGGACACACCTCCCACTGCCATTTCTAAAGCCTAGTTCCCTGGGCTCAGCATCCTCCTGGGCCCATTTTCCTCTGCCCTATGGAGACGGGCTCAGGGAATGAACCTAAGGCCTGACTCTGGCTCAGCTGTGCCAGTACCAAAGAGCTGCCCTTTGTCTCTGGTCCAAGACTCGCACACCTCTGCCAGAGTCCACAAAGCTGTGGCTAATTTGCTACCATGCCAACAGGGGAACTCTCAGAACCTCCACAGTTCCCAACAGGATCAGAATCAGTGACCCCCAACCCCGCTCCCCAGTACCCCACAAAGTCGCAAGGCCTCAACTATAGCAGCAACCGATTTTGAGGTTCAAAGTAAGCAGTAAATGTTACAAACAGACTTTTGAGATAACCAAATCTTCTCAGTCAGGATTTGCAAATGTCACGGTTACATGCCGTAAGTGAGCATCTCGAGGAAGGGCAGAGGGTAAGGGTGGGTTCTGAGGGGAAACCACTGGGAGAAAATGCAGCTGTCAGAACGCCTGACCTCCCCGGGGGTTGCAAGAATCCCACGTGCTAATTAAAGCACCATCACACTCGCACGTCATCACGGTGTCCACCTGGCAGCCCAAGTGTAGTGCATTCCAGTGGACTGAGCTGCTTTGGAAGCCCCAGCTAAGCCAGATGTGGGGGTGACACCTGTACCTATGAGGCCCTGGGCCCACAAAAACAGAAAAGCAAAACAAAAGCCCTCCGGCTTTGCTCGTACAGACTGCCCTGCGACTTCATCCTCGAGCCGCGTGGTGCACACAGCAGCCGCTCCCTGCAGACTGGGAGCCTGGCCTGCGGGACTCCGACAGCCCACACAGATCCATGCAGAGGGCAGACGCCTCCGTTCTGCGGCTGTCATCTGAAAGCCAGTGTCAATTCACAGGTGTCAGGAGTCTGCCACTGCTCAGGGTGCTTGAGGATCTGCCTCAGGGGTGCGTGGCCCTGAGGGAGAAGAGGGAAGGGCAGAGCCAGCTATCAGTCGGGTGGAGCGGGCTCCGCGTGACCTAACAGCACCCTGAAGAGCACTGCGAGTTCATCAGGCAAAGAGGGAGAGCAAAGGACTGAATTCTGGAATCGTCTGCACGAGTAGGATTCACCAGACAGGGGTCCAGGATTAAGCTTAGCTGATGAGTGAAATCTCCATCGAGAGGAGCAATACAAACAGAAAAGACATACTGAGCGCCTGCCCTGCACCCATAATGGGTATCACCTCGGGCTTGAGAAATGGGCCCTCCCAGCGCAACTGAGGAACGGAGGCTTCGCACGGGGGAAGCAGCTTCACCTCGGCCACACAGCAACACGGTGGTGATGTCAGGCCACCGGCCAGGGCCTGGCGTCCGAGGCCTCAGCACCACGGCCCTGCATGGGGACCTCAGGATGAGCCTTCATCAGCAGGAGCCATGTCCTGCTCACCACCCGGCAGAGCAGGCACACAAAGCAGCACGCGGCACACAGTGGGCGCACACACACAGGAAGTACTGCACTGACTGGATGAAACCTGCACCTCCCTGCAGGCTTCCCACACACTGGCTGAGGGCCAGGGTCAGCCTGAGGCTGCCTGGGACCCAGTGGCACCTGCTCAAAGACACAGCCTGAGCAGTGAGGGCAAACCGAGGTGAGGAGCGGAGAGGCTTTCCAAGACCCCAAAACCAATGGTGACCAAAAGCCAAGACTAGCAGCCAGGAGCCGGATGCCAGCCAAACCCACCAGATGCAGGAGGGGACCCCTGGAGCGGGCGTGGGGGTGCTCCTCGGCCCCCATGGAGGTTCCCAGCCTGCTTCTGTGTGCAGCTAGCTGCAGCTGGGCCCAAGACTGCGATACAAGCCAACGTGAGCAATTCCTGCACCCAACCCTCTCAGAAGCTTGAGAAGAAATCAGAAGCCTCTCGGCCCTGTACTGAAGTGTCCCTTGCTGGGCAGTGGGGAGGACACAAGGATCCTGTGTGCCTGCCCCAAGCCCACCCATCACGTGTTCTGCCCTGGCACCAGGCCTCGCCTGTGCCAGGGAAGCTGCGTAGGTTCTGAGCCAGGCCTTCCGCTCTGCTCAGCCCAAGGTCAGAACTTCTTGTGCCAGAGCTGACCTCCTCGGGAGAGGAGCCCTGAAGCCACAGATCTGCAACACCATCTGACTCCATCATTTGCTCTTCGGAAAGGCGAGGCTTTTCCTTGCTCCCCTTGGGAATGAACACATGTGCCCCACATGCTGACAAACTTCTTTTACCATTTATAAATCCCACGCCCATGCTCCCTGTTCCTGGAGGAAGATACTTGGTTTGCCTACTGCAGACAAGGGAAAATTTCATCTAATTATTGCTACTGGAAAGGAAGCCATGCCTACTTCATACACCTGGTTTTACAGTGCCTCACAACGCTGTGGCACTTTTCAATACAATGCACTCACATGGTAGGGGCAGGGTGCACTTGGAAACAAAGCTGTGTTCAGATGCTGAGTGAAGCTTCAGGAGCCAAATGTTCTGTTCACTGATGTTTTTTCTTTTAAATAATGCAATAAAGTTCATTGTGAACCTGCACACAGTCACTTCTGTTCTCTTTCTTATCAGGCTAAAGGGTCTCCTGATAATCTCTTACTACAAAGATTTTATAAAACACACTCAGGGTATTTTTCCACCCACACAACTATGTTCTTCCCCTTTCGTATACTAAGACCTGAGGCGAGAGAGGTGAAGTGGCTCCCAAGCCACTCAGAGAGGATCAGGTGGATGTGGGCAAAGGCTTTCTGGTCCTGACTCCCTGTTCTTTACCACCAAGCCCACCGCACCTCAGTGACAGTCTCTGCCCTCCAAAAACCCTTACAACCCAAAGTCTCTTTGGTATGATTTATGATTCTGCTCTTTTGGATTAACATTTCTTAACGTGAAATTAGCATCGGCATCTCTTCACAAAATGCGTGCAGCACCTCTGAGACCCTTGTGAAGTGTCTTGACCGTCAAATGGTATCTCATCCCAGTGGGGAGCTGTAATCTGATGGGGAAAGCTGATTCCACAGAGCTCCTGCCCGAGTGGGCTGACTGGTACTGAGCATTACCACACGAGGAAGACATGAGCACGAACTCTAGGCCCAACTCTGCACAAGCTACTGCACCCAGAACAGCCTGTTTCATTCTCTGCATGCTTCCTGGGAGAAAGCTGGCGTTACCCCATGCACAGACCAGAAGACTAGGCTCAGGGAGGTTAAAGAACTTGTGCAGCATTGTAGAGAAAGTTAGCACTGGAACTCCAATTTGTCTAAGCTGATACCCATGCTCTTGCCACTGCTCCTTTCCCCAAGTGATCAGATGCATGGACACTGGCGCACCATTAAATTAGAGCTTCAAATAACTGAGCAGCACGGACTGGGGCTGTCCTCATCTACAATGCAGACAACTGAATCATGGTCCCTAAGTAATGTAGGTCCTGACCTGAGGACCTGTGTCACCTCACATCACAAAAAGACCTGCAGGGGAAATTCAGTCTGGGATCCTGACGAGGAGAGAGAAGCGCGAAGGAACCCGTGGGTCTTTACTGTGACCAGCATCCGTGGAAGAGACAGGGAGGGGAGACACAGAAGAGAGGGTAATGTGACTTCAGAGGCAGATGGGCCCATGCAGCCCCTAGCCAAGAAAGGCCCACAACTCGCAGGGGCCCAAGGGGCAAGGCAAGCTCTGCCCACAGCCACCAACCTGTCTTAGCCTGAGGACTCGGGGCACACTGCTGGGCTCCAAAACTGGACAGGAGTAAATGTCTACTTTCAGAGCCACCGAGTATATGACCACCTGCTAGGAAGCCACCACTCTCAGCAGAGTAGCTAAAGTTGAAATACCTACCTTAGTCAGAGGTCAGTCAAGTGGAGTGAAATCCATTATTTGCTCTTTCTTCTCCTAGCCCTCTGAGAAAAGATAAACTGATAAAAGCTTTGAAAATGTGAAGTCTTTTTTTTTTTTTTTGTTAGTGGGAATCAAACTCAGGACCTTGTACTTGCAAGGCAAGCGCAGTACCACTGAGCTAAATCGCCAGCTCCTAAAATGTGAATTCTTAACAGCAGGAGTTTGAAAAGTACTGACATTTTTCTTTCCAGGGGCAGTTAATAATTGGTTCTACCTTCAGTAAGTGCAAAACAAAGACAAATGAACTTAAAATCAGCCTTAGCACCATTCAGTTTAAACCCAAAGTGAAGAGTTGTTCGCAGTCTCTGGAGGGCTTTAGAAGCTGGGAAACAGGCATCCACCTCAGGCATATCGAGAATTTAAGCAGCAATCATTTCCATTTTTCTCTGAGGCTCACTGCCTTCCTGTCACTCTTTAGCTTGTGATTCTAGAAACTCTTACCTGAGCTATATGTTCAGAAATGCAACACTTTCCAAGGTATTTCACAGCATAAAATTATCATTGCTTTATTTTATTAATGGCACTGCAATTATGTTCAGAGAAGGACTGCTCTTTGAAAGATGCTTCCTGAAATATTTACGGATTAAACGACATGACGAGGCTGGCTTCAAAATAAACTGGGGCACGGGGACGTGCGTCACGGAGGAGATGAACTCTGTGCCACAGTGATTGCTGACACTGGGTGAGGGCACAGGGCGGTGCGGGATACCACGCCCGCACCTCTGTGTGCACCTGCAGTTTTCACAGTGATGGAAGGAAAGAAGAAGGGTGGCAGGGAAGGGCAGGAGGAAGGAGAACAGGGAGAAAGGGAAGGAAGGAAACAAAGCGGGGAGCAAGCTGCAGATGGGTCCTCACAGGATGTGAGCTCTGTGCTGTGTGGCCTTGTCCTCACCTGCACAGCGCTGAGGGCCCGGTCCCAGGGGTCCCACGACTCTGGGCGCTGTGGCCTTTGTCCCTTTGTCCATCTCTCACCCCTCCTCTCTTCCTGCGTCCTTCCTGGGAAGGACAAAGCAACCAGGTGCTACACCACAGGTGACTTTAAACAAATGGAAATCTTGTATCCATTGACTGGACTCAGCCTCCACACCATGGACAAAAGGAAACACATTTTGCAAATGCTTTTAAGAGCCTAAGTTTCAAGGAAGGCAGTTTCCCAGGGCCTCAACAACAAAAAGTAAAATTTCATTGGCCAGAGAATGTAAGAATGTAAGAAAAATTAGATGACAGGTTGAAACTGGCTTTTATTATGCAAATTTATAATGTAAACAAAGTCCTAGGGCAATGTGCAGAAAGAATATAAATTACTGCAGCGTGAGGAAAACTGGCAGTTTCCCACCGACCAAGGGTGCGCACACAGCCGAGGGAGGGAGGCGCGAGTCCTCCTGCCCCCTGCCCGCTGGGGCTGCACTGCAGTTTCTGGCTCCAGATGCCCACTGCTCCCTCACAAACTTGAGGAACACTGCTCTGCTGGCACAGGCAAACCCTAACACTAAACAGAACCATACTAAAATTTCTGTTTTTCTAGACCAAAATAATGGAGGTTGCAATTCCCTGCAGAGCAACCCCGCTTCTCAGTAGTGGGAAACAGTTGTGTGAAACAGCAGGATCCCCAAGCACAGAGTCCAGAGAATGACTGCCCAGGCCTCTGGATGAGGACAGTAACGTGGGCACCCAAAACTGTGTCCAGCCCCAACTCAGCACACGAGGAAGGGCCTGGCGCGCACAGAAGCAACTGAGAGACCGAAGGTTTCCGGGAAAGAAAAAGAAAGAGCAAACAAGGTCACATGTCTAGCTGTATCCGCAGCCCACAGGAGAAACAGGGACAGACACATCTAAAGGCAGGGGGTCACTCAACCGAAGTAGGGTGCCCCGTGAAGGTGGGGAAAGAGGCAGCAGAGGCCAAGCTTAGCAGCGGGTGCGGCCAGGAGGGGTGTCCAGTAGCTGACACGCCACCTGTCCCGTCCAGCGCTGCGAGGGTCAGTCCCAACTGCAAACCGACTCACCGGCTCCCAGAGTCCAGCCCCCTCCCTCTGCCCTCTCCCCACCTCCTCTCTCTCTCCCTTCATCCACTGTCCTCAAGGAGGGGCCCTCTGAGTCTGCTCCAGCCTCACGGTGCTCCAGAAAACTTCTCCATAAACAACCTGCCTGATCTCTGGATCAGGAAAGGGAAGGGACCCAGGCCAGTACCTCCCCCTGCGGCTCATACTGGACCCTCCTACTGTGGAAGAGCCTGCTTCTCTGCCTCTTCAGAGGAGCCTGTTCTGGTCTCCCTTAATCTGCTCCACACACAGCAGAGCAGGAGGCAGCTCACAGCGGCTCAGGACGAAGGCCGCACCCCATTATCCTGCATGAGCAAACTCAGACAAGCTGCCTGTCCTGACCCCGCAGAGCCCCACCTGAGAGTGAGACAGAAACCTCAGCCGCTAGGGACAAGGAACGGTGAGCGGCACAGACAGAGCGCTCAGTCCCTTCTCATCATGACCGCTCCGCTGTCACTTTACCAGTACGACTGCTGTGCGAGCCGTCCTCGGTCATCCCACTACCAGGTAAGAGGAAACCTTTGGTGAAACGGGACCTCAGCTTCTACCACTCTGCCTCAAAACTACACTTCCGCCAACACAAGAAGGCTCTGGGGGAACAGAGACGTTTTCGATGGGAAAGGGAAGGCACACGTGGACAACGAACCCCAGATTTAAAGGGGAGCACGAACCCTGCGTGGCCGTGCCCGTGGCCATCTCGGCATGTGCAGAGTGAGAAGCCAGGGTCACTGCCACCTGCACAGCTCTGCTGCGACCCCCAAGACAAAGAAAGCCAGTCACAAACCACGCAGCTCAGCTCTGACACCCACAAGAGCTGGGGAAACGAACCAGCCTGACAGCACGACTTAGCACTGCCAGCGAGCCCCAAAACTGACACGTGGAGGGGCTGCTCTGCCTCCACTCCAGCGGACACTGTGGGCGCCAGCTTTCGGGGAGTGTTTCTCTGCAGACACAGGCCCTGCCGTCGCTAAGGCCACCAGAAGCAGTTGCACAGCGGCTCACACCTGTGTCTGTGTGACACCGCCCCTCTCACCTGCTCACTGCGGTGTCTGCTGGGAGTGGTGGGTTTACTCTGCTCTGCATAATTTCAGGGGATGACGCTCTATCCTCGCAGCAGATGTTACAGAATTCAAACTACACTCTGGAAAGGTAAGTGTGCAAATTCCACTCATGTGTCCCAAGCACCCACGTGTAATCATGGGTGCTAAACCCTGGACCTTGCGGTTCAGTCACAGACATGTTCCTCTACCTGCCACCAGCACAGGTCTGCTGAACTAAAGGTGTCACCGGTGTGTGTCCGAAATCCAGAGACACGAAGGAAGGACCCCTGTATTTGAAAAGAGCTTTTCCCTTTCAAGCCAAACGTGCACGCACTTAAATGTACTTCCTAGACACAAAAATGGAACAACCAACACATTCTCCATACCGAATCAGGAAGTTTATTAGGCTCCTAGTTTCCATGTCTAGAACGTGAACACGGATGTGCATGCATTGTCTCATCGTGTGGATCTCGCATGCAAGTCGTCTTCATCGGCTAGACCTCTGGTTGTTCTGGTCAGCAATGTACAGTTAGCTCAATGTGAGTAATGACAGTGCAGAATGAGGCATAAACTGTAGCAACGAATCCCACCCAGTATCATGGACTTTTTTTCCAAAACCATATACAACTCTCTCTGGTAAAAAATAAATTTCAGAACAAGACATTTAATTGACCTCACTGATAAAAAATAAAGATAATTCTATCATCTCAGAATTCAGCAATGAATGTCCAGCTATGGCTAGAAGTTACGCCCTGAGAAGTAAATGATTTCAACAAACCACTGAGGTGTATAAAGCTGTGTTAACCTAATGCCAGGAAAGTTCGCCGATACAGCACAGACGGCCCTGCTCACTGCGCCGCGCGGGTCTCCGCCGTTTTGCAGGCAGCCTCGTGGTCATCCGTGCTCGAGGCATCGGTGGACTCAGGGTCACTCACCACGATGCCCAGAGAGGACAGGCTGGCGATGAGGGCGTGGACCTTCTGGGCATAAACGTCCCGGATGTTGATGTAGGGCAGTTCGTGGCCCTTCTCCGGGGCTTCCTCACTGCGCTGGTCCACATCGAGGTCCTTTTGCTTCTGGTAGTACTTTGAGAACTTGTTAAAGATGATGGTGATGGGCAGAGCCACCACCAGGATGCCACAGAGGATGCAGGTGCTGGCGACGACCTTCCCGGCCAGCGTGACGGGGTGGGTGTCTCCGTAGCCCACGGTGGTCATGCTGATGGTGGCCCACCACCAGCAGATGGGGATGCTGGTGAGGCTGGATCCTTGGTCGTCCTTCTCCACAGAGTAGACAAGCACGGAGAAGATGGAGATGCCGACAGAAAGGAAAAGCAGCAACAGCCCGACCTCGTGGTAGCTGTGTCTCAGGGTGGCCCCGAGAGACCGGAGTCCTACCGAGTGTCGGGCAAGCTTCAGAATGCGGAAAATCCGCATGAGCCGGAGAATCTGGACCACCTTGCCCATGTTCTCGATGTCCTCGCTCTCTTCTTCCTTGGTGTCTACTGCCAGCGTGGCATAGAAGGGAATGATAGAGACAAAGTCAATTATGTTCAAAGGATTCTTCCAGAATTTCTTTTGACAGGGAGCAGCAACCAGCCGGATGGCAAGCTCCCCAGTGAACCATGCAATGCAGGCCATCTCCACACCCTCCAGCACGGGGTCGTCCACCTCTCCGTCCTCGTTCTGGAACTCTGACATGCTGTGCACACACATGGCCACGATGGAGGCCAGCACCACACTCAGGGACGAGATGGCGATCAGCTTGGCGGACAGGCAGGACGCTGGGTTCTCCATGCGGATCCAGATCTTCTTCCGGAGCTGACCAAATCGCAGCTGGTCAAACTTCTCCAGCTCCTTCTCGAAGAGAGAGGACTCTTCAAAGGAGGAGTCGGTGCTGGCATCGTTGCTTCTCTGCTCCCAGTCCTTGTCCTGGCTCTCCTCCTTGCGTTCCTGGTAGCGAGTGCTGCAGCAGGAGTCGATGAACAGCTCGTTGATGCCCCAGTACTCGATCTCCTGGCAGAACGAGAACACACACAGCTCCTCCGTGACATGCAGCTTCCCCGTGTAGTAAAAGTTCAGAACGTATCTGAACAAGGACGGGTTCCGGTCGAAGTAGTACTCTCTGTCGGCCACACTGTAGTCATCACACAGCTCCAGGATGGCCTCTTCCGAGTGGCAGCTGAGCAGCCTCCCCAGGCGGGTGTGAGGGAACCGCAGCAGGGTTCTCTGAGCCACAGACTGCTTAAAGCCCCCCACGTTCAAGTTCACCAGTTCCTCGTCTTGTCCAGGGTGACAAAAAAACTCACCAAACACCATGATGGATCCAGGAAGCAGTGCGCTGGCCGGAAAGGGAGACACAGGAGGTCACGCTGCGCCTGCAAGAGCACAAGCCGTGTTAGCATCGCGACCGTCCTGCCTGGCCACACCTACGTCCAGTCCGCCTCTCCGGACAGGGGCTGCACTGAGAGCAAGGCAAGGAATGCAAAGAAAATGAATGAACTGTTACCACCTAACAAAAGGAAAACGCGGACAAAACAGAATCTTTCAACACTTTGTGGACTTATAGATCTATCTTTTTTAGAAAACAGAGAAGACTGCAAAAGTAATTGGAAGAATCCTAGATACTACTTACTTGTTAAGCACTCAGACTCCTCCCCCAACACCACATACTCTGGACTCACACAGTCCAAGCATCCCGCAGCTCTGACATGTCGGGCTCGTGACAGCTCCCAGCTCCAGGCCTGCCGCTCCCTCCTCCCATCCACCGAGTGAGGGGGTGGACCGTCTACACCCGCAGAACTGTGGGTCCTCCCCTCCGCACTGAGCACGACCCAGGGCAGGCTCGGCTCAGCCTCTGTGCTGAGTGCTTTACTCCCTGAGAGCCCCGGCCTAGGTTTGGGCTGGACAACCAGCGGGACATAAGTATTCCCTGCCTTGTAGGCTGGCAGGTATCACTGCTCTTCCCAGGACGGTGTTTCAGGCGCAGCTGCACGATCTGGCAAAACCTTTACTGAAATGCGTGCTGAGTTCCCAGACACAGCATACTGCTCTCCTGCTCCTGGCCCTCAGTCTCCCACTCTGCCCTCAGCCACAATCGCCCCTGCGCACAGAGGCTACTCTCACCACACACAGGGGTGCTTTCAGTTCTGACACTAACCGGGCTGCACTAGACCTATCTCTCAGAGCGAAGAGTAGGTTTTGAGCATGGCCCGCTGGAGTCGTACTTCCGCCCCTGGTCACAAAGGGGTCCCCGTGGGACACACGAGAACCCCGCTGCTGGCCCTTCCAGCACTGTAAGGGAGAAGTGTGACAAGGCTGAGTCCAAAGCAAGCAGCAGGGGAATGACAGAGCCAATGCTGAAACCCAAGCTGACTTAATTCCAAAGCCTATGTTTTCTCCAGCACTGAACTCCGCCCACCTCATCTTCTCCCTCACTATAACCCCATAATCCAGAGCAGGAAGTGCTACACCATGGCATAGCCAGGAATCCTTGGGATCACTGAGAAAGGAGCAGAGGCCTTGGCTGGAGAGGCCTTACTGCAGCGGTGGCCGCGCAGAGCTGACCGAAGAGAGGGAGAAGCTCCCAAAGGAGCTGGGCAGGAGGCACACGGTACAAGGGCTGCTCAGCAGGCAGAAGAACATGGGCTGTATGCTGTCAGCAGAGCACAAAAGAGTCTTAATCAACAATGGACAAGGCTGCGCTTGTGACTATGGCTGAGAAAGATCCCTCTGAGGATGGATGCTCTGCCTCCATGCCACAGCACACAAGGACCCCTTGCCAATTGCTGGCACCATGTTCTTAGACTCCCAGCCTCTAGAGCTGTGAGATAAACTTCTTTCCTTTATAAATTAAAAACAGTTAAGTTTGGTGTGGTGGTGCACACCTGTAATCCGAGCACTTCAGGAGGATGAAGCAGAAGGATCAAGTCTGAGCCCAGCCTGCACAGTCTGGGAGACCCCATCTCATAATAACCAATTAAAAAACAGGGCTGGAGATGGAGCTCAGTGTGAAAGCCCTGAGGTCAATCCCCACTGCTGTCAATAATTAATAATTAATAATAATAACAAAGACTGTGCTTCCCCACAGGGCTGAAGAGCTCGGAGGCAAGGCTGGGGCTCAGGAGACAGGACAGAGAGGAGCAGCAGAGGAGCCAGGACCCGAGTCACACAGTGGGGTGCACATGGAGACCATGAGGAGTCCAGAAGCTATACAGTGGAAGTGACAAGAGAGGCAACTGGCTGGACAGAAAAGGGCAGGACTCGGGAGGTGTGCTGTCCTAACTGGCCTGAGGGGGTGGACGGTGAGCCCAGAAAGGAGGCAGAAAGTCAGAAAGGAAAGTGCAATCTGTCGGCAAGAAAGAAGACTCTTTCTCCAAAAGGGACACACTAGAAGTCACAGCCTTAAAATGCAGCCCCTGCTGTCCACCCCTGGAGGGAACACAGGAGCATTTGCTCTCAAGAAACCCATGCCGAATGTATTGCATGAAACCAGAGACTGTAACATGGCTGGCAGCGCTTAATAGGTTTGCTGACCTCTTCCAAAAACTCAATTTTCCCCCTCTGCTTTCTGTTTTCGATTAGATATCTTCTTTGCGAGGCCTAAATCAGAGCTGCTGACTTGGTCCAAATATTTATATAACTTCACATCTGTGAAAGCCAGCTCACGCTCATGGCATATGTAACAGTAAAGTGTTCCAAGGAACTACTTTAGCTAAGCTGCTGCTCAGGCTTTCATGGAAGTTATCTTCTGGTGAATTATTTCTCCCCGCTCGGCCTCCTGGAAGCCAGCGATGATGGAAGTCAGTGTCTGTCTCTGCGACACTCGCAGTGCATGTGGCCTCCTGGCTGGGGCGTGGGACCCCCTTCCCAGGCTCCATCACTTTTCTGAGCGCACGCTCATCACCGCACTGCCAGTCTTCCCACTCTGTTCCTGCTCCTTGTTTACTCTGTACCAGTGAAGGAGAGCCTGTCACGAGGTTCACCCATCCCACGGTCTGGGCGCAAGAGCAGCACGCATCATAACCAGACGTCCCGACAGAGGCCCTCAGCAGGGAGAGGACAGCGTCTCCAGGGCCCACATGAGCACCCTGGCTCAGCAGCAGCCGAGAGGCCCTGGCCAGCGTGGGTTTCCTCGACTGAGCCTGGACCATGTCAGCCCAGCTGGGGCCGGAGTCAGAGCTCTCACCAGTACCAGCTGCAGGCAGCTCCCTCGCGCAAACGTTTTGCGGTCACACCAATCCTCCTCTGTCAGACTTGGCCAGGAAGAAGCGGAGTCAGAGATGGGGGCCGCTGTCCAGGCCCAGGGCAGAGGCCCAGGGCAGGCTGCTGCCCAGCTCAGCACTCCCTGTCTTCTGTGTCCCTACTCACACGTCAAGGCCACAGAGACCCTGAGCAGCATCGTCTCCAAGATACCTGCACTCGGGCAGCGTTCCTTAACAGCGTCTCACTTAGTTCTGTCAGGGCATGTGGACAGGGTCACAGGTATATCTGTGTGTGTGTAAAGTATAAATATTTATAAATAGATTTCATATAAAGCTTATATGTACATAACATACAGTGTAAATATAGTTGGCCCTCCGGGTCCCAGAGTTCCACATCCCAGCCAACTACAGATCACAGATACCTTTTGCGGGGCAGGTAGTGCACGCCTTAAATCCTAGCACTCGGGAGGGTGAGGCGAGACAATTGCAAGTTAGGCCCAGACTGGCAAACTTAGCGACTCAGCAGCACACTGTCCCAAAATAATTTTTTTTAATGTTAAGGGGCTCGGATGCTGCTCAGTGCAAAGGTCATGGGTTCATTCCTAGCACCTCAAAAACCAAACTTTAAAACTTGCATCTGTACTGAGCACATACAAACTGTTTTTATTTCTCACTGTTCCCCAAACAAGGCAACACGATGACTACTGACACAGAGTGTATCTGGATTGGGTATTATAAGTCCCCTGGAGATCATTTAAACTTTAAATACAGGAGGGTGTGTGCAGGTCTCACAAATGTGGTAACTACTGTACCACTCGCAGAAGGGCCTGAGCGACTGAGGACCTATGGAGCTGCTGAAACCACTCCCCACGAGAGACAACCACAAGAGCACGTGCATGTGCGTGCATGTGTGTGTGCACGTGTGCATAGAAGTAGACATGCCGAGAACCATACGCTCCTAAACGAAAACATGGGCAGCTCATTCATAACCCAGAAGCATGAAAAGCTTTTCTAATTCTGACTCAAAACACAGGGACAAAATAATGAAAGAAAATAAATTTGATGGCATGCAAGCACATTTTGATAATGGAAAAAAATATACCATAGCAGCGTAAAAAAGGAATATGAAGAAATAATTGCCATGCATATCATAAATGAGAAATTAATACATTTAATGTAAAAAGAACCTTAAAACAGAAACCAAGAAACCAAGCAATAACAGTACAGAAAAATAGGCAAGAGATGGAGCCAAAAAAAGCTCACTGAAAAAAATGTGGTTCTGAAGTCAGGAAAAAATTGTTCAACTTTGTGGGCTGGGGACTTAGCTCAGTGGCAGCAAACCTGCCTGGAAAGCACAAGGTCCTGAGTTCGATTTCTGTTGCTGGAAATAAATAAATTAAATAAATAATTTAAAATGGTTAACTTTAAAAAAAGTTCAACCTTGCTCACAGAAAGAGACCTGCACATGAAACTACAGTTTAATATGGCAAATTGGGGGAAAGCCAAAGATAAAACTCCATATTCTACCGATGAGTCTGTGGTAAGCAGACACTCTACATGGTGGCGTAAACACAGAATGTGAGGGAACCCTAAGGAGCAGAATTTAGCAAAACCACAAAGGCCTCTACCCTTCGACCATCAATTCCTCTTCCAGAAATCTTTCCCTGAGGTAGGCAAAACTAGGAAACACTTGCATAACTGGAAACAACCTAAGTATCCATTAACAAGAATTGGATTTTGAAAAAGCCACGTGTGTGTGTGTGTGTGTGTGTGTGTGTATGCAATGGAGTGATTTCTAGGCTGATTTAGTTAAGTAAAGAAAAAAGCAAGTAACATAAGTGTCAATAGTGTGCTACACTTTACCTAAGGGGATGGAAACAAGTACATACACCATACATACACCATACATACACCATACGTACACCATACGTACATACATACATACACCAGAGTGTATGCTTATATAATGAGAAAGAAACAGTGAAAACATAAACCAAAATTTAGAAAAATGCTTTCTTACATGAAGATAAAAAGAAGCAGGGCATAAGAGACAGCAATGGAAGCTGGATATGATAACTACATAAATGTTTTACATAATTAAGAAACAAAAATAAAAATGAAACAAGCATTAACTGTGCAACAAATTGGTGGTTACTTCAAAAAGATGAATGGCTTCAAAATATTTTAAAACAAAATCATTTGATTAGACATGCCTACTGGTACAGTATATACCTTGGGACAAGAGTCTTACAGAAATTTGAAAGCATTTTTAGTAATCGTGTTGGTATAACTACTCTGAAATTTTTATACACACAGGACAAAGCAAATATGCTGTTATGTTAATGTCATTAGGCACCCTAAGACTCTGGACATAAAATTTTTAAAAATATTAATATAAAAATAAAACAAATTAAGTAAAATAACCCACTGGCCTCAATTTGGGTTGGAAATATCAATCTGAGCACGCGACTTGCATTTCACCAAAAGAAAATCTTTCTTCACTCTGTCCACTGGTCAGACATGGAGGCCTCCTGCCTCGTTGGACCCACCTCCCTCAGAACCCAGCACAGCTTGTGGGAGCGCACACAGCTGAGGGCTCCCCACTGAGCCCCATACCAGGAACAACATCCGGCTAAGGACAGTGGCCACCCAGCACACGTTCGACCCCTCCCAGGGCCAACCATGAGGTGTACAAAGACCTTTTAACTGAGGTGGCAGGCCAGCTCCCTAGAGTCAGATGTGGTTTCTGCTGAATCCCCATCACATTCAACCCCTCCCTTCACCTGGTTCTACTTCCTTCCCTTCCCCAGGGCAGTGACCTCCAAGGGCACCCACCAACCCACTTCCTGCAGAATCTGTCTCAGTCTGTTTCTTGGGAAACCCAGCTGAAGGTGTCGGTCAAAAGCAGTGAACACCCTGAGATTGGTCAAACTGAGATATCTAACTTCAATTTCTCACTTTAAACACAGGGGTCTGTGAAGGAACAGGCAATCCCAGCCTGGGGCACAGGATGAGCCTGGAATATCATGTTACATGAAAAAGCAAGGAAACTGCAAGGGTGACAGCCAAAGACTAAAGACCAACTTAAGGAGACTTACACTGCCCAAGTCAGGAAATCTTGCCTCAAGTGAAAACAAATCTGTAACAGACTGAAACACATCAAGTATGTAAAAATTCCTGAATTCATAATTATTTTTAAAAACAAATAAATACATTGGTTACTTTTGGAGCCCTAGAATACCGAGTCATTCATTATTCTGTGAAAAATAAAGGGAACACTCAAACATTCATTCTGCCTTCCTGCTTGAATTATACTTTAAGAAAACAATATAGGGGTTAACGAGGGACATTTTTCTTTTTAAAAATATTCCTATAATGAAGAATATAGCAGTGGAAAAAATTTAAATGGTACACTGCAAAATAATTATTTACATTCAAAAACAAACAAGTTGAAAGAAAAGAATGAGAACTGAATGGGCTAAACTGAGGATCACACAAAATAAAATTTAAGACAAAAAATTGTTAGTAGAGACAGAGGGCATTTATAGTAATACAAGAGTCAATCCATCAAGAAAGCATAAGAATTATAAATGTATGTATGTAGAAATGGGCCCAGAACGTAAGGAAAAGAAATACGATGCAAAAGTCTTCAGCATCCCCGCTGTATCTTCGAGTGCACACTTCTAAACCTCCGCAGTCAGTCCACTCTGCCTCTTGCTGATTTCCCTGAGACTCCTTGCTCTTGATGGGAGGTGGGAACCTGCACCCCGTCCCTCATGGGTGAGGCAGGAACCCCATGTCTGTGGCAGGACCTCCTTGGGCTCTGTCTGGCGAGAGAGAAGACCTGGCTACAGGAGCAGCAGGGTCTAAGATAAGACCCAAAATGAGGTAGGATAGAAAATATAAAGATACAAAACACTAACAGAGCTGAAGGGAGAAGCAGACAGTTCAACGGTAACAGCCCAAGATTCCAATGCCCCATTTTCAATGTGGGATGACAAATCCACAGGGCTGAAGACATCTGAACACTGCAAACTGACAGGAAGGGCTCTCCCCTGCGCATTCTGCAGCAGGCATTCTCCAGCACGCCGCCAGCCCTCCCTCCCTGTGACAGATTCAGACACCACCCTTCAGGGCAGTCAGAGGCTCCTGTCCATTGGCGCTGGCCCTGGGGCCGCAGTGGCAGAGGGCACCCTGGCAGCGCTCATGGTGAAGGAGCCCGTCCTTCTCATGACCGCAGAACATGGAGGAGAGAAAGGGAGGCCAGGCCTAGGGTCCCTCTGAGGGCACACGCTCACCCCCAGCTGCTCTCCACAAAGTCCCTCCTCCCCACGAAGCCAGCGCTCCTGGGAGCTGAAGACCAAGCCTACAACTGTGAGTGTCTGAGGACATTCAAGAGCCGAACACCAGCAAAAACTATTCATCAGTGCAAGCATGTGTACCAACCAAAACGAAGGCAACTGTACATTGATAACAGCGGAAATCTGGGTGAGACTTTTTAACATGGAAATTAACAACCCTTTTAAACAACTGATGAGTCAGCTGGGCACAGCAGCACTTCCCTATAAATCCCAGCACTCAGGAGGCTGAGGCAGGAGGATCACCATAAATTCAAGGCCAGCCTGGGCTACATAGTGAATTCAAGACCAGCCTGAACCAGATAGTGAGACCATGTCTGAAGAAAGCAAAACACAAAAATCAAAACCAATAAAACAAAGGAAAATGTTAAATGGAAATTTAAAATGCTTTGAGATGAACAAAGACAAAAATTTGAAGGAACATAACAAACTTAGAGGTTGCTAAACGCTTCTAACAGTGTTTAGAAGAAAATTTACAGCTTTACACACCATACTAAAAGAAACATCAAATTGAGAACTTTCTCCTTTAAGAAAATAAAAAGAAGAAACTACACCCAGAGAGAGAGAGGGAGAGAGAGAGAGATTAAGAAGTTATTGAAATTGAGCATATGGACAAAATTTTTTAAAACATAACAAAGTCACCAGGCATGGAAGCACATATTTGTTGTAATTCTAGCACTCTTAGGAGGCTGAAGCAGGAGTACCATGAGTTCCAGCCCAGCCTGGGCAACTCAGTGAGATCCTGTCTCAAAGGAAAGAAAAGAACTGAGGATCTAGCTCAGTGGTGGTAGAACACGTACAGAAATAAATCAACAAAGCCAAAAGATGTTAAAGTATGCTTAAAAGAAAATCAATGAAACTGATAAATCTTTAGCTAGACTAAGAAAAAATGCAAGAAATTAGGAAAAAAATGAGAGCAAAATGGGTGATGAAAGAGGTTCCATTCACCATGGAGAGCCATGTAACTGTACATCCACAGATCACAGACCCCAAGTGGGCAAACGGCTAGAAACACACAACCTACAGGAAGTAGGAAGTAGGAGAGGAATGCTCAGCTCCCAATTCATTCTAAGAAGCCAGTGTTACCCTCACACCAAGCTAGAAAAAGACAGGACAAGAACCCCACAAACCAGTATCTCGTGCATATACATGTAAAAATTTTCAAGAAAGCACAGCAAACCAAATCCAACAAAATATGAAGGGATTATATACCATGAATACTAAGATTTATTTGAGGAATGTAAGGCTGACCTGACAAACTTGAATCAATCAAAACACACTCAGGGACTAAATGAGGAAAACATTACCATCTCAATAAATGCAAAAGAAGCATTTAAGAAATCAAAAACCCTTCATGTTTACACACACACACCAAATTCAGACTAGAACTTCTCTAAGTTGATGAAGGACATCTATGAAAAAAATTACAGCTAAAAACATTCTTGATACTCAAAGATGGAAAGCCTATTCTCATTACTTCACTGTACTAGATGTTCTAGTGGGGAAAATTAGACAGGAAAAAGAAAATGCCTCCAGATTGAAAACAAAAAAGTAACATGAGCTTATACATATAGAAAATGCTACAGAGTCTACCACACACACACACACTCACACACACACACACACACACACAAATTATATGAACTAATAAATTCAGTGGTATTACAAGAAATAAAATTAATATACAAAACTCAATTCTCTTTTTGTATATCATCAATGAGAAAATACAATATGAAATCTAAAAAATAACATTTACAATAGCATCAAAAATGATAAAATACTTAGGAACAGATTTAACAAAAGTGATGTGAATTTGTACATTAAAAACTAGAGAACACTGCTGAAAGCAGTTAAAGAAGACATAAGTCTGTGGAATGACATATTATGGTTATGAGTTGGAAGACACACTGCTGTTAAAACGACAACGCTCCCCAAATTAATCTACGAATTCAAAATCCTCTTCTCGGAAATCAACAATTGGTTTGTAAAATTCATATGGAAACACAAGGGACCCAGGAAGCCAAAACAATCCTGACATACAAGGGTGCAGGGCTCAAACTGTGACTGGGACCCCACAAGCGGCAGCAGCGGAGACGGTGTGGCACTCAGAGGACCGGCAGAAAGAGAAAAGGAGCAGAACTCTGGAGTACAGAAAGCCCACTTCTCATTGCTATTAACAAAATAGCTCAGGTGGGGTGATTTACGAGAAAGCGGCTCCTCTAGCTCGGGATCCCGGAGGCACCTTGTGGCCGCAGAGGCAAGTGAGCCTGTAAGAGCGAGAGCACGCTGTCAGACCAGAGGCCCGCGGGCCTCACCCCACTCCCGGTCACCGCCGCGCAGATGCGGGTCAGCACCCCGGGAACTCCCTGAGCTCCTGGGGTCTTTCGCCCACTCCCCCGCGGACCCACCGACTGGGCTCCTGGGTACGTTACCAAGAGAAACTACAGCCTGTGTCCAGACTAAAGCAAGAACTGAGTGTTCACAGTAGCTGTGTTCGGAATGGCAAAGAGGAAACCGCCCCGAGGTCCACTAACTGATGAGCGCGCGAACCAGGAGCAGACCCTCACGTGATGGGCAATACTCGGCTATAAAAAGCAATGACCCGGCCACGCGGACCCACACGCATCCGCTCTGCAAACACTGTGCTAATGAAGATCCAGACAAAGGCCACTATCATGCAATCCCACTTCCCAGTGGGACACTCCGAGGGACGCATCACTGGGCAATCTCATCACCGTGCACAGATCATACGCTACAGTGACGTACACCAGAGAGCTACAACCTCGTCTTATGGGGCCATGGTCACAGACTAGTTCTGGGTGACGACATAGAAGACCTGTCATCGTGAAGTGTCATTCTGTGTCACCCAGCCGTACATAAAGCATGCATAGTAAGCAGACCCACGGAGGCAGTGGATTCGTGCCTGCTGAGAACGGGGATTGCTAATGAGTACGGCTTCTTTTGGGGGTGATAAAAATACTCTGGATTAAAATGGTTGCCAAATCTTATGAATATTCTAAGAACCACTGAATTATACATTTTTACAAGGAAAATTTTATTGGGCTTTTCTCAATAAAACTGTCCTTGAAAAAAGCTAATGAATGAAAAAGGAGTAAGAGAATTAAAACGTGGCCATTTTGAAACCCTATTAATAACAGATCTAAGCAATGGTTATCGTTGGCTGCCAAAGCCCAGATTAAACCCAGATGAGAAATTTCCTAACAAATAGATCAGAGTTACAATATCTGACCCCTGATCATCCAGGCAGCAAAATTCAGACTGTCAGAAAGCAAACAGGACAAATCAAAGAAATAGCGAACAAAACCAAAGTGAGGACTTGGTATAATCACTGCTTCTATCAAGCCAAATGCTGACATTCAGGGACACTGGAACAACAACTAGACACTCAATCACATAAAGGATTGTTAACTTCTGGTTTCCTAATGGGACTGCCATTATGTTCTTTGAAAGGAGTCCTTATACTCTGGAAATGCATGATAAAGTTATACAGCAGCTGGGATCTATGTCTAGGAACACAGGGAAAAGTAAGCTCACTGTTCACACAAGATGGCCATGAGCCCACCCTGGTGAGCGCTGGGTGCCGGGTACCCCAAATGTAACATATCACCCTCTCTGTTTCTGCACACGGAAACCTCCCTATGAAAATGACTTCAGAACAACCTGCTCAACGGCTTCGCTGGCCGTGCACTGCAGAATGTGCTTCACACACGGCACTGCTCAACCTTACACACCAGCAGCTGGGGTGGTGTGGACCCAGCAGGCAGAGGGAGCAAGGGGCTGTCTGCTGAGACGCCCCACTGCAGAGTTCACCCTGGGTCACCAGCTTGCATGGCAGACTTGCCGCTATTGCTCAGACCGTGCGCTTACTGCTTGAATGGCAGGGGCAGAGACCGGCTGGCGTCTTCGTCTGGGGATTTGCTGCCTCTTCTGAGGGGTGATGTCTTAGCATGGTGAGCGCAGGTGGGGTCTCAGGCAGGGCACATCTGTGTGGTACAGTGGCACTTGGCCCCCCTGCAGAAGGACCCACAGCTGTTCTCCCTTCTGCCTAAAGGAGCCTGGACTGGTCCCTCTCGGTGATGACTCTACACACAGGGCCTGGCCACGTGATGCGTCCTGGTGTTTGTCAGATTAAAAGAGGGAAAAGGAGGTCGAAATCCAAGATACTACCGAAAGCTCCAAAGAAAAAGTACACCAATCCTCCTGCCTCCACACAGAGCCGAAAAGCCTTTCCTATCCTCCTCTTCACAGTACATTCCCAGCTCTCCCAGCTTTGTGCTCAGACCACTGTGTCTTCTCACAGCCGATACACAAACAACTCAGACATTGTTTGCTTTGCTCAGAAAAGTAGCAAGTAATGCAAGCCAGCCTTTTCTTATTGAACAGAATCATTTTTAAAAATCAATTCCATAAAAGTAAATAAAAACCTAAATTCCTTTTTCCTTCCACTTGTCAAAACAAAAGCACAATTAGTTATGTCATTAAAGAAAAAGGCCATTTTCAACATTAATACTGCCATCTTTTCCGAACATTTCCTTGAGTTTCATTTCATTCCATTAAGTGCAAAGGAAAAAATGTTTGCATTTTTATGAGTGTAGGCAAGGTGAAATTCAATTTCTGACCCTCCATGTGCTACGTCTCAGATGTGCTTTGTCCCAAGAGTCCATGAGTTAGAGTGTGGCCCCTGGGGCAGTGGCGCCTGCAGAGGTGGTGGACCTCTAAAAGGTAGGCCTGGAGGGAACGGGTCAGGTCATGGTGGCACCGCCCAGGAGGGCTGGGCAGCTCCCAGCATCCAGGTCAGTCTCAGGACAGCAGGCTGTAAGTGCCAGCCGACCCCTGGCTCTCTCCACACACACGTCCTCATGCTGTGTGGACTTTCAGCCACCAAGAGTGTGAATCAAACAGATCTCTTTTCTTTACAAATTACTCAGTCCTAGGTGTCTATTAGGCAACAGAAAAGACTAAAAACTCCGTGTGACTCTATACCAAATAAAACCATGCAAACATAAACAGAACTGAAAATCTAATGCCACTATGGTCCCATCCAGCAGGGTCTTCCCTGACATCCGTCCTCACAGTTCTTCCTGCTCCAGGAGGGAGACACACAAGAACCCCCATGAGGGGAAGAACAGCAAGCATGACAAGCCCAGGCCCTCCTCCACCCAGGCCGGGTGGGAAGTGGGGTACTGGGGACTTGAATCCAGGCTCCATGAATCAGTGTTTTTTTACAGCAGCGAAACAGAAATAAGTAGCTGTTCATGGGCATCGATCCCAGACATGCCCAGAGTAGGAGTGCAGAACACAAGAAGCTTCGAAGAGCCTTCTGGACGTGAGGCTTTGTCCCCAGGAGCAGTACTGCCTGGGCACCTGAGCTCCTGCACAGGGCTTCCCCAAGGGGCCTGTGTGCCTCACAGCAGCACACGGGCATGAGAACACCCAACACTGCCCCAGCTTTCACATGCTGAATGGGACAGACTGAACCCGGCAGGCCCCTCCTCGATGTGAGCCACGGGAAGCAACCAGCGGAGCAGAAGACAAGGCCTCCGAAAAGCCTGTGAGCGCCTCTTCTCAGGGCCATGTCCCTGGAGGAGGAAGACCCTTGATCCACAGAAGGAAAGGCTGAGCTCACCTTGGACACAAAATAGCAAATGCAAAGGGTCTTTTGAAAACAGGAGGCACGAGGCACAAGTAAAACTTCAGCCTGAAAATAAGAGCTCTGAGGGTCCTCTGCCTTCCCTCTCCTAACTGGAGCAACCAGGCAAGCGCAGTCTCATTCCCGTCTGACCTTTATTTAGCACGACTGCTCCTCTCTGGAAACTCCAGAGATCCCTGTACTTCCCAAAGCTCATCTCCAAAGAGGCTGCTCAGAAGGCTGAGTGATTTAGTGAGCCACCAGCCAGAAATCCGTCCTGTTTGTAAAAGGCAAACAATCACAAATGACAGCTTTTGACCAAGAAGACATGGACTTTGTCCCACGAGAAACCTCTAACCCTGGGCCACACTGCGTGGACACAGGGAAATGCCACCAGCAGCACAGCTGGGAGGGCTCCCGGAGAACCTGCAGGCACCTCGGCCGGCTTAGTGGTTCTCTCCCCACCAGCCCATGCCTCCCACAGCCCTGCGCACTCCTGCGTGCCGGCTCTAACACAAGATGTGGCAGCTCTGCCCTTCTCCCTGGATGTCGGTATGACTGGTCTTCACGCTCACTCTGGGCTCCGCACAGAAGGGGTCACCTACTTCTGCCGGCAGCTACTGCCCCTACGCTGAATGCTGTCTAGTGAAAGACCGTCACTTATCTGAAGGGAGTGGCCAAAACTGTCATCTCTTTGATCAAAAAGTCAGCAGAAGGACCTAGGCCAAGCACGGCAAAATTCGATGTTTCCGATGGCCACACAAGTCCATCATCAAATATAGGAGTGGCTGGGGCCTCCTGAAGGACCTTGTGGAACAGGAGAGCCTAGGACGCAGCCACGTCTGGGTCGGGATGGTGGGCCGTGGGGACACGTCACTGGGTGCTCCGGGAGAACCAGAAGGCCAGACGTTTACGTGGGCTCCTTCAACTTAATCTGAACTCACCCAGGGTATCTCAAAGGCTGTGCCGCTCACACAAAGCACTTCCTGGTGTGTGACTGAGGCAGACGTGTCTGGATTCCAGCTCACAGGCATCCACGTGAAGCCAGACACAACTCTGACCGACCCGACCCTTTCAGGCCCAGCCCTCTCTTCACTGTCACTGCCTTGGAAGGCTCATCCTCCTCTGACAGACACAGACACAGAAGCAACACGGAAAGGCAGCTCTTACCCCGGTGGTGGAGACGTCACGCACTCTGCCCTCATCCTGCCAAGGGAAACGGCCATCCTCAGGCAAAAAGCTCCACCCTTCTCCCTGCACCAGAACTCGGGCTGTGCGCAGGCATTTAGTGGCAAAAGGAAGAAAAGAATCCCACGGTCCGGTTGTCCAAGCCGAAACAATCACTGGAAAGAGCAGCTGCCTGCAGAAGGAAGCATACAACGCGTTATAACTCCAGTGACAAACATGCCCAGGATTCTCCAGCTCAGACTTGGGGCTCTGGACACTGGGCCCTGAGACCCAAACCCACAGGCCAGTGAGGCTCCAGGGTTGGCTGCCGTTCCCTGGGACCAGCACCCTAACTGAGCACACAGACGGTCCCAGAACTCTCCAGCCTGGGCTGCAGCCTCAGGCTCGGGTATCTCCATGGACTCAGCCAGCGAGGCTGCCAAGGGGACCCAGGCACAGAAGGAAGTCCCCTCCCGCCACACACCGCCTTACACGAGTGGCTCCTCCCAAGTCACCAGGATGTACACAGAGACTTCCAAGGGACCACATCTGGACCCATTTCAGAGACAGACTGAAACTGCGGACACTGCTGTACCACAGTTAATTCTCCTGTCTAATTTCAAAGCAATGGATCTCAAAGCCTAGCCAAATTCAACTTTTCCTTACCTATCCATTATTATTTTTCACAGGTGCTAATTAGAGTCCACTGATTAACACTGGGGGTGGGGGTTACATTTGTGTCAAACAAAAATACAAATTTCCACTTCTATCTCTGCTGGATTTGCACCAGCATCTAAGCACTCATCAACACCGGGTTCAGGAGGGGGAGAAGAAAAGAAAATATTGATTCTGAAAAAAAGGCAGGAAGACACACCCCAGCTGTGCCTGTCATCAAACCGTCTCTGTGGTCGTCAAATCTGCCGCCTGGTCCTGGGCTTCGGGGTCACAGCACAGCCAGCCAGGGCCTGCTCCCCGCCTGCCCTGCAGGCTCACAGGCCCTGAGGCAAGGAGATGAGTGGGGTCCTGGAGATGTGGGGGTGGCGGTGGGCCAGGCAGGCACACAGCTCCCAACGGGTCACAGCAAGGGCAGGGACCCTCAGCACAGGCCAGCTTTGCACCTCCTACACAGATGGTGGTGAAGAGGGACCAGCAGCAGACGGCAGCTCCCCAACCCCAACTTCTGAGCAGGGCTCGTGGTAGAGGACATAGAGAAATCTCAATAGGGAGAAATAAAATCAGCTCAGGAGCCAAAACCTCCTCCTTCCACCCTCTCTCCTCCTCCAAGGTCTCCCAGCAACACGGGACTGGGTGGCCTTAGACGTCTGTATGCCCCCGAAACACAGAAATGCCACTGTATTTTAAAAGGCTTGATCCCATGCCCTGAGTCCTTTTCCCTGTTAGATCCAGTCTCAGATGCAGCACATTTTAAGGTAGCATAAAGTTAATCCTAACTGCACACAGCTTTGATATCACTATATTAATTACTGAAGGAAGAAAATAACAAAGGACTTAGCTGTTCAGGATTCAGGTGGCCCGGGCACTGCTAGAAGTTCATCGCGCTGGCTCACCGTGGAAATGCGGGGCCAGCCTGGGACAGGCCGCAGAGCTGGCCCAGTGTCAACTCCGAGGGGCCCTCAGGTGTGCGATGACTGAGGGACAGCCAGCTACCCATTTCTCTCCTCGCCACAGAAACTCCGAATTCCTGTCTTACCCCACTTTTTATCCCATGATTCTTTTTTTTTTTTTTTAATTAAAC
>NW_022900914.1:646375-652342 GCF_012274545.1 Fukomys damarensis | reverse complement strand
TTTTTTTTTTTTTTTAATTTAAACTGGATTTTCAGAAAAGATGTAACCACTACTTCTCATTTCGACTTTGAGTCATGCACAGCCCTCTCGGGTACCCACACCCTGCGTGACTTCTCAACAGAGTTGGTAACTAGCATTTTCTGAGTCTCCAACACGCCAAGCTCCCTCTTAGTTTCACACCCATCTCCTCTGGCCTCAGTCTGCCGGTGCAAATGTGACTGTTCCCATTCTGTGAGTGGACGTTAAGCCTCAGAGAAGCTACCCCACAACCATGCCTCACCACTACAGAGTGCCAGGGCCAGGCCTCGGGCCTTCTGCCGTCTGCATCCCGTCAGTGTGGAAATCAGGATCCCTCTTCCTGTTAGAGCCAGGGAATGGCTGGGAGGGGCGGGGGTGGCGCAGAGCATACCCCGACCCGCAGGTTTGGGGGAAGAAAAATGTGCACATCCGACACCTCCACTCCCTGCTCCACACCCACCCTCTGCTGCTGTTTCTCTGTGATCTTTCCAGCCTGGGCAGTGCTGACATGATCCAAAGCAAGGAGCACTGCTTATGACAGCCCTTGACGGTCGTGACTCTGCGGAGTGACTCAGCAGGACCCTGGCAATGCACGTCAGGCTCAGCCAGGACTGCCGCCCTCTGCAGAATCCCTCTTCACGTCCCCTGCGCACTCCCTGCAGCCTGGCCGTATTTCCTGGGGTTTGACAACACCGCAAGGAAATGAGCAGAATGACCGCTTCCCTTACGGAGAGGGAGAGAGGAGAGTGCATGGTGCTGTATATTGGACTCATTCGTCACGGGGACCTGATGCCAGTCTCGGAACAGCACCCAGGCAGGAGCCAGTCCACAGCAGTGACAGCGACTTCTCGCATCCTCCTCTCAGAAGTAAGGTCATCCTCCCACGTGTGAAATCTGCACCTGACAGAGCGCAGCAGACACTCTGCGGGAAATGGCCTGTGTCCCCGCACTGCACAGAATCCTGTACGTCTGTCCTGGTGGCTGTCCTGCCCATCCCACTGAAACGCTGTCACGGCAGTCCCACCCACGAAGCTCAGACACCCCAGAGAGGGACAGCACCCTGGCAGCAACCTCCACATTAATCATCCCTGTCATGCAGCAGTGCCTGACACATCTTTCTGAACCAGTTCCTCTCCTCCATGCCAACAAGACTACGAAGAGCAAACCGATGAGCAGAATGAGTGCGGGTCATAAGAGGCAGTGACCGGGAGGAACACGAGGGCAGTCAGCTCCCAGGACCCATCTAGCACTTGAACAAGGACAGTCTTGTCCCGGAGGTTCAGCACGTCCTGTCTCGATGGCGGTCTATCTCAAGAGTGGAGCCCATGGTCAAACCTTGAGTTTCATGTATCTTTAATTTAAAAAACAAAAACAAACAAAAAAAACCTCCTTTAATCTGACCCCAGGCTCCGGGGGGGCAGCTCTAAGTGACCTGAGGCCCCGCTCACTCTGTGAACAGCAAGCGATCGCGTCATGGGGTCAACACAAGCACCTGTGTGTCCACCAGTCCTATCTGGCATGCGACTTAGTGAGGAGGGAAAAATTTGGGAACAGTGTTCTGTGGGTTCCGATGCCAGTCAACTTGCTGGAGCAGGGATGTGAAACCAACCGCACAGGTGTTTCTGTTTAAGACAAACGATGTTAATGTGTGTTCTTTTTCTAAACTAAAACCTCAGTATTCAGGTTTAATCGCTCTGTTCGCACTCCGTGGTAAATAAGTGGGTTTTGGCTGCAGTCTAGGCATTGAGGCTCTAAAAGGTTCACCATCACCGTCCTAGGGTTTGTTCAGTTCCAGGATGCCTAAGAGGTAGTTTCTGACACTGCAAGTCTACAAGGTTGCCAGGGAAATGACACCTCTCAGAACCCTCCGGGCCCAGCCAGCCACCCCGGTGACACCCCAACTGGCAAACTTCTGCAGGAGGGGTTCATCCTCCTCACTCTGGACATTGTGGTGCCAGGACTGCTCCTTCTGCAGACAGACCTGGGCACGCAGGGTGCTGAGCAGGGTCTCCAGACACTGCCTGATGTCCCTCAGGGAGCAAAACCGTCCTCAGTTGAGAGCCAATGCTAAGGGACTTCAGCTCTTGTGGGAGCTGGGAGGCCGGTGGGAGGTCAGAGTGTGGAACAGCAGACCTTGAACCTCAGACATGACCTGGAGCCAGTCAGCCGGGACCCTGCTGAATCTCTCGGCAGCACTTGTCCTTCGGAATTCAGTCCTGGCGTCTCATGCCACGGTGTCAGACAACAATCAGAACTTCAAAAAGGAGGAAAGACAAGGCAAGTGCAACCTTCTGTTGAAAGCCAAAGCGGGCTTCCTGATCTGAGCAAGAAGGCTAGTGATCTCCTCTAGAGTCTGTGGGATCCTCTAGCATCGTCAGCCCTGCAACGATAATCTGTGCTTGCTTTGATACAGCTTCACACACCTGCCAGCCTGAGTGCCAGCCCTGTGGAAACTCACTGATGTCCCAGAAAAAGGCAAATACAAGTCAGCTTTCCAGTCTTGCCACGACTCATCAAATAAACAGAGAGGAGTGAAATGACAGGAAAGATGGAAGGTGAAATTCCACCCTCCTTCTCTCTTGCTTCACTGATGACAATTATCATCCAATATTTTTCTCAAATATTAAAATATCACAATCAGGCTGCCATAATTGGGTTCACTGTGCTAGGAAAATTATGCTGATATTTAAATCCTATAGTCCAAAAGCAATCGGAATAATATATCTTCCAGGTGATTCAAACAGTGAATTACTAAGAATCTCCCTGGATTATGTACTTCTTCCAAATCATCAAATTTCAAGTACCTAAGGCAAATATGAGAAATCCTGCGTTAACATGATTTTTTTAAAATGTGATCTGTCACAAGAAGAGAACGAAAACTTCTCAAGGCCTAATATATTCAAGCATTAGAAATAAATTTATAAGGGGCCAGGGATTTAGCTCAGTGGTTCCACCGCCTGCTTTGCAAGCACAAGGATCCAAGTTCAATCCCCGGTACCAAATAAATAATAAATAAATAAATAAAATGTATAGAAGTTCTGTGTTCAATCAGCAAACCAGTAAGTGCTCTCTTAAGCAATATCTCTAAATGCTACCTGAAGTTACTATAAAAGCCACCCTCTGGACTATTCGTAACGAGTAAGTGCAGCACAGCTCCCAGAGTCCCAAGGCTGGCTGCACCGTCACCAAATCTCTACTTTCCTCTCCTCCAGTCTTCTTCCACACACCCCCGGGGCAGCAGGCAGCCTGGCCAGGGGCCTTCCTGGGGAGACGGGTCCCACCAGGAAGGGAAGCAGCCCAGCCACTGGCCCCTGCTGGGCCAACCCTCTGAGGCAGGAAGGAATGGCAGGCAATCCTCAAGGCCAGAGACCCGCCGGGGGCTCCACGTCACACACAGCACTGATGCGAAAATCAACAAGGAACGGGAGGCCAACATCCGTGCAAGGAAAAGTGCGTCATAAGATTTAACGGTGGCATGAACTTGAAAGCTTCCCGAAGGACACTGCAGGAGGTGAATCCAGAAATCCCAGCGTTTCCAAATGTATCCCGAGGAAACAAATCAGACAAGTATTCAAATATGCAAGCACAAGGACACTCACTGCAACAGTAACCCCGGTACGTGCAGAGGCCAGGTGACCTTCACGTCCACCAACAGGAGAGTGGCACAGGGCGCTGGGGCGACCAGCCATGGGGTCTCCCAGCCCTACACATGTTCAGATCTCCATGGTAGTCGCTCCCAGGGGCTCACAGCCCCTGCTCTAAGTGCTGCCCCTCTGAACCCAAGCATCCCACCACTCCCCTACCGCTAGTGTTTTTACTGCGCCCCCCTCACAGATGGGGACGCTGGAAAATAGTGAAGCTCACAGACTCTCCTGAGCAGACAGCTACTGAGTGACGGCCCCGAGAGTCAAACCCAGCCACGCTCTAAAGCCATCCTTGATACAATAACACGTTCCTGGATCCATGAAAAAAGCAAAAATATGCTGATAAAAATGCAAATAATTATAATGCAATAGACAGGATGATCCTATCTTTGCAAAATATATCTGATGAAAAAATTATATGAAATACACACCATAATGTTATGCATTCTCTCTGAATGACAGACTTTGGTGACTTTTGCTTTCTACCTGCACCTCTCAACATTGTGTGGATTTCTTCAGTTGCACAGGTATTATAGATTCAGGTTTTTAATTTAAGAAAACAAAATGTTATAAGCAGCTTAGAAGTACACAAGCAGACAGAAAAGGGGAGCAAACAGACAGGAAGCGAACTTACAGATCTGGACAAGACCGGACCCTCAGGCAGCACACGGCTGCGTCGTGCGTGGGGCTCATGTGCTTCTCTCATCTGCACGGGGCTACTCCGCAGCAGGCGCCACCCCGGGAAGGCAGAGACCAAGCGAGGACGGATCTCGCCCACGGAGCTCAGGGCCTGGAACAGCTGCAACACAAGCACAGCAGGCCCGGACCGTGAGGACAGTGGACAGGGACAGAGGACAGCGAGGGTGAGAGGCCTGTGTGCCCAGAGGGGCACAGGGAGAGGCGCACAGCCCGTGGTGTGTGCAGAGGGCAGGACGGCTGAGCCTGGCTGGAGGAAACGACACCCAGACGCCCTCTGCAGGGGTACAGAACCTGGCTGGCGCGGCCCACATCCGGGGTGGGACGGGGCTCCCAGGAGGAGGGCACCAGGCAGTCTGAGGCCAGACAGTCTGCCCGCCCAGCAGGGCCACATGCCAGACCCCCAGAAATCTTCAGCCACAAGGACCCAGTCAGGGAAACGGAGAAGGCTGTCTTGAGGCACTGGAAGCCACAGGGAATGCAGGGATCTGCATGTCACCCCTACCCTTTTGGACCCATTTAACTCACTCTGCACCTGATGCGCCCAGCAGACCAGTGGTCTCCAGAGAGCCAGGCAGGCCCAGCACTGAAGCAGGAAGGCAGCCTTTATTTCTAAGGAAGCTGAGCAGAAGCTTCTACAAAGACACAGGCATTGCCCAGAGCCCTCAACTGCACCAGCTGGCTCCCGGAACCCACGTCCACCAGGATCTCTGCAGAGCACGGAGGATATAGTAGCCCTCACGCACGAACCTACCGCTGGGTCTTATCGAGTGAATTAATAATGAGGCACACACACTGCCAAGTCAGAAACTGGCCTTGCTGCTGTGTAACTGCATCCTGTGCAATCTAACTCCTTTATACCCTGTGGCTTTAGGTTTTTTGCACTTAAAAATCAGCCCCCAGATTGCCAAAGCGGTTCCTAGCAGAAAAAGGGCTGTGGCTCCCCCAGCTGGAGTCCTACTCCTACATTAACCACACGTGTCTTTCCTGGGTCAGCATCCATCTCAGAACCAGAGTCCCCAGCCCTTTCACTTGTCTGTTCCCAGCTCCTACCCCTGTCCACTGTCTCTCATCTGCCATACTGCTCGCCTTGTTTAATCATAACTCAACCTCCCTGCCTCAGGGCCTTTGCACTGGCTGATGTGTGCTCTATCCACAGATGACTGCATGGCTTGGTTCTTCACATGCTTCAGGTCTTTACTGTTCTTCAATGACATCTCAAGAACACCTTCTTTGGTGCCCTGTCTAAAATGTCACTACCTCCTTAAACTACTACTCCCTCCTCATTCCATTTTGTTTTTAACACTGAGCATTTATCACTCCTAAAAACAGACTTAGAGGTACGAATTTTTAGCTCTTTACCTTATTCATCTGTCCCCTACTCCAGTACGAATTCCCCAAGCATGGGGGTTTCTGTCTGGACCCTACTGCATTCCAAGTGCCTGAACCCACTGAAGTAGAGAAATTCACTAATTGTTAAATTAACAAATCTTGCTGTCTGCGATCACCTGGCGGCGTGCGCGGGAGCCCCCGACCTGCGCGACAACAGACCAGGAAGGCCCCAAAGACCCCAGAGGGGGTTTTTTTCAGCCGCCTGCCTGCCTGCCTG
>NW_022900914.1:639152-645550 GCF_012274545.1 Fukomys damarensis | reverse complement strand
TAATAGCTTTGTAAAGATAGTAAGGTAATTCTACAACCTCTGGATTCACTTCAAACCTGCTCTAATTCTTTCACTTATCTAATCCTCTTGTTCTAAGTCGAACCCCCCATCCTAAATGGTAAAGATGCCATATTGAAAAGAATATTCACTGCAAACATACTATGAGCTGCTTCTTAAAATTCATCTAATTCACATGAGTTAAAGGTGATACATTAATGACTACCACAAGTGGTCAGTTGGCAAGCTGTGCCTGATCCTATTGGGCTGCTGAATGTATCAATTGGGACAAAGAGTGGTGATTGATTTAAAGAGTTGTTTTCTCTGATATTATGAAAACGAGAATGTCTATGAGTCATTAGAAACTCAAAAGCTAAAACGCAACTATATTAGGAAGATTTAAGTAATACCCAGAAATTAAAGAAGGACAACCCAACAATAAAAATAAAAATGAGAAAACACTTAAGCAAGACACAAAAACAAATATCCAGTTCACCAATAGCAAATAGTAGGACAAATGAGGATGAAAAGTCTGATAGTGAACCAACAGGACTCCCTGGACCCATAGCACAGGAGGTAACAAAATTGATCAATCAGGCTCTAGAAAAATTCAAATCAGAAATAATTTCCCAGCTAGCCAGAGAGATGATGAGCAAAATAGAAGTCATGATTCGAGACTCTAGAGCAGAAACTGAGAAAAAAATAGATGAGCTCAAGACTGTGATAGAAGCCATGAAGACTCAACATAAGAAAGACATGGAAACAATGAATGCCCAACAGAGGAAAGAAATGGAATCCATAAAACAGATTCAAACAGATATCCAGGAGATTAAAAACTCTATTGAAAGTGTACGAAACAGAATAAAAGATTGCGAAGATAGAATTTCAGATATAGAAGATAGGATAGCAGTCAGTGACCGTGAAAAAAGAGGTCTATTAAAAACAGTAAGGGATCATGAGAAATCAATCCAACAACTCCTAGACGATACAAAGAAAAATAACATAAGACTGATAGGAATTCATGAAAAAACAGGAGAAAACACAAATGATATAAAAAAGCTCTTCACAGAATTAATGACAGAAAACTTCCCAAACAGAAGGGAAGAATTAGACATACAGATAAGTGAGGCATATAGAACCCCAACTAGCCACGATCAAAAAAAATCTACACCTAGACATATAATAATCAAGATTCCAGAAATCCAACAGAAAAACAAAATACTACAAGCAGTAAGAGAAAAGAAACAAATCACATGCAAAGGGAAGCCCATTAGAATCACAGCAGACTTTTCAACACAAACCCTTAGGTCAAGGAGAGCCTGGAGTGAGGTATTCCAAGTCCTAAAAGAAAAGAATCTCCAACCTAGACTTTTGTATCCTGCAAAACTCTCTTTCAAAATAGATGGGGAAATAAAATACTTCCACGACAAAGAGCACCTGAGAAATTTCATGAACACCAAACCAGCACTGCAAGGAATTCTAAACAATATCCTAGAAAAGGACAACGAAATTCACAATAACATGAGGCCCAACAGACCAAATCAAATAGGCAAGGCAAGAAACTAAAAGGAGATGGGAGAAAAAGTAAAAAGAGTCAACAAATGGACAAAAACATGACAAGAATAAGTCAAAATATATCAGTTGTAACCATCAATGTTAATGGCCTCAATTCACCAATCAAGAGAAACAGATTGGCAGAATGGATTAAGAAGCAAAATCCAACAATATGTTGTATACAAGAAACACACCTAGTGCAAAAGGAAGTCCATAGACTGAAAGTGAAAGGATGGAAAACAATTCTCCATGCGTCAGGAGTCCAGAAAAAAGCAGGGGTAGCAATCTTATTCTCAGATAAAGTAAATTTCAAACCAAAACTCATTAAGAGAGACAAAGAAGGACACTACATCCTTGTAAAGGGAACAATTCAAGAGGAAGAGCTGACAATCATAAACATATATGCACCAAATATAAATGCCCCCAACTATATAAAACAAATATTAAGTAACATGAAAAACCAAATAAGCACTAATACAATTGTAGTGGGGGATTTAAATACCCCACTATCACAAATTGACAGATCTACTAGGCAGAAAATCAACAATGAAATAATAGAACTGAACCAAGCTTTGGAACACATGGACTTAATAGATGTTTATAGAGTATTCCACCCCCAAAAACCAGAATATACATTCTTTTCGGCTGCACATGGATCATTCTCCAAAATAGACCACATACTGGCTCACAAAACAGGTCTAAATAAATGCAAAAAAATTGAAGTCATCCCCTGTTTATTATCAGATCATAGTGCAATCAAACTAGACATCAATAGCACAAGAAACTATAGAAACTTCACAAGCACATGGAAACTGAACAACACTCTCCTAAACAATCAATGGATTACAGAGGAAATTAAAGAAGAAATTAGACAGTTTTTACAAATAAATGAGAATGCCAATACAACATACAGGAATCTTTGGGACACAATGAAAGCAGTTCTACGTGGAAAATTCATAACATTGAATGCCCACACTAGGAAAACAGAGCGGGCTCAAATAAACAACTTAACGATGAAACTTAGACTCCTAGAAAAACAAGAGCAAGAAAAACCCAAAGCTCGAACAAGAGAGGAAATTATAAAGATCCGAGCAGAAATCAATGCAATTGAAATTAAGAAAACGATACAAAAAATAAATGAAACAAAGAGCTGGTTTTTTGAAAGAATAAATAAAATTGACAAACCCTTAGCTAATCTTATCAAAAAAAGGAAAGAAAAGGCTCAGATCCATGCAATTAGGAATGAAAAAGGCGAAGTCACAACAGATCCGAAAGAAATCCAGAGGATCATGAACACCTACTTTGAGAACCTGTACTCTAATAAAATGGAAAACACAGAAGAAATGGACAGATTTCTAGATACTTATGAATTACCAAAGTTGAACGAAGAAGATAAAAACATTTTAAACACCCCAATCACAATCAGTGAAATTGAAAATGTAATTAAAAACTTACCAACAAAGAAAAGCCCAGGCCCTGATGGATTCACTGCTGAATTTTACAAGACATTTAGAGAAGAACTACTACCATTACTCTTCAAACTTTTCAATGAAATTGAAAGAGAAGCTATACTTCCAAATTCATTCCTGGAAGCAAGTATCACTCTGATTCCCAAACCAGAGAAAGATACAACCAAAAAGGAGAACTACAGACCAATCTCCTTAATGAATATAGATGCAAAAATCCTTAATAAGATACTAGCAAACAGAATACAGAGGATTATTAAGAAGATCATCCATCATGACCAAGTCGGATTTATTCCAGAGATGCAAGGGTGGTTCAACATACGAAAGTCAGTGAATGTAATACATTATATTAACAAAGTCAAGGACAAAAACCATATGATCCTCTCAATAGATGCAGAAAAAGCATTTGATAAAATTCAACACCCATTCATGATAAAAACCCTGCAAAAAATTGGAATAGATGGTCTATACCTCAATTTAATAAAGGCTATTTATGAAAAACCATCAGCCAACATCATATTGAATGGCCAAAAACTGAAAACCTTCATGTTAAAATCAGGAACAAGACAAGGATGCCCACTATCGCCACTTCTCTTCAATATAGTTCTGGAAACATTAGCCACAGCAATTAGACAAGAGAAAGAAATTAAAGCAATAAAGATAGGAAAGGAAGAAGTTAAACTATCATTATTTGCTGATGATATGATACTCTACATTGAAGATCCAAAAAACTCCACCAAAAAACTTCTAGACTTAATTGACAGATTCAGTAAAGTATCTGGATACAAGGTGAATACCCAAAAATCAATAGCCTTTCTATACACAAATAACAGACAGACAGAAAGAGAAATAAGGGAAAAAATTCCTTTTACAATAGCATCCAAAAAAATGAAGTATCTAGGAATCAATCTAACAAAAGAAACAAAAGATCTCTACACTGAAAACTACAGCACTCTGAAAAAAGAAATCGAAGAGGATATAAAAAAATGGAAAGATATCCCCTGCTCCTGGGTAGGAAGAATCAACATAGTGAAAATGGCCATACTACCGAAACTGCTATATACATTCAATGCAATGCCAATTGAAATTCCAACACTATATTTCACAGAACTAGAAAAAAGAATCCAAAAATTCATTTGGAACCACAAGAGACCTAGAATAGCAAAAGCCATTATAGGCAACAGTCACATGGCACCAGGTGTAACAATTCCCAATTTGAAACTATACTACAAAGCCACTGTGATAAAATCAGCATGGTACTGGCAAAGAAATAGGCCTGAGGATCAATGGAACAGACTGGAAGACACAAAAACAAATGCAGATGTACTCAGCTACCTCATCTTCGACAAAGGAGCTCACCATCCTCAGTGGAGGAAAGATAGCCTCTTTAATAAACTGGATATCAGTTTATTGTGTTGGAAAAACTGGATATCAACCTGCCACAGATTAAAATTAGACCCTTATCTTTCGCCATCCAAATGGATTAAAGATCTAAATATTAAAACAGAAACATTAAACTTGCTGGAAAGTAAGTTAGGCAGAACTCTGGAAGACATTGGTATAGGAAAAGACTTTATGAACAAATCCTCAGTAGCACGGGAACTAGCAGAAAGAATCAACAACTGGGATCTCATCTTACTAAAAAGCTTCTGTACTTCAAAAGAAACCATTAGCAGAACTAAGAGACAATCTACAATGTGGGAAAAAATTTTTACCAGCTGTACCTCAGACAAAGGACTATTATCAAGGATATATAAAGAACTCAAAACAATCAGTCCCCCCAAATATAAAGACCCGATCCAAAAATGGGCATCCGAAATGAACAGACATTTCTCATACAAAGAAGTGAAAGCAGCAAGAAAATATATGAAAAAATGTTCCACATCACTGGTCATTCGAGAGATGCAGATGAAAACAACACTGAGATTCCACCTCACCCCACAAAGAATGGCTGCTATCAAGAAATCACACAATAACAAATGTTGGCGGGGTTGTGGGGAGAAAGGAACCCTCCTCCATTGTTGGTGGGAGTGCAGACTAGTGCAACCACTATGGAAATCAATATGGAGATACCTCAAAGAGCTTGGACTGGAGGTTCCATTTGACCCAGCCATCCCTCTGTTGGGTATCTTTCCAAGAGAACTAAAAGAATCATATCACAGAGAAGTATGTGCACCCATGTTTATAGCGGCACAGTTTGTAATAGCTAAATCTTGGAAACAACCTATTTGCCCATCCGTTGGAAACTGGATAAAGAAGTTGTGGTTTTTCTATAAAATGGAATATTACTCAGCCATAAAGAGCGAGAGAATAGATTCATTCATAGGAAAATGGATACATATTGAAGATATACTCCTAAGTGAAATAAATAAGTCCCACATGTGTAAATACCAAATAGTTTCCCTGGTGTGAATATTCTGCAACAATGCATAAGATTCTAATAAGATTACTGACATTTAGAAATGGGAGGAAAGGAGCTAAAGGTGTAGGGAAGGTGTGATACGTAGGGGAAGAACAAAAAGGGAAAAGAAAAAAATGTGAGAGAATGAAAAGATGAAAATAAAGCGTTTGTAGATGGGGAGGGGAGGAGGGGGTGAAGGGAGGGCAGTGGTAAGGGGAAAAAAATGAGAATCAAGACTTGCCATGTAAAGGTACATGATCCCAACAATGAATGTAACTGTACTGTATCCTTAAATGTACCAATAAACTCAATAAAAAAAAATTAACAAATCTTGAATTGACTGACACTTGTCACATCTCTTGGCCACCACCTGCTCCCATTCTAAGTGAGATTTTGCTCATTTGGTTTTCTGAGACATTCTCACTCTGTACCTCAGGCTCACCATGAGGAAAAGAGGGATTTAGACTAAAACTAACAGAAGCACCTGACCCGGATGGCTGGAGTGACGCTGGCTGGTCAGAGCACACCCGGTTTGCTGGCAGAAGACCGGAGGCAAGGAGCGGTGTGGCTGTGAATCACGCGGCCAGGGCTCAGCTCCACCTTACGCGGACGACACCTGCATGGTCCGGTTGGGCCGCGCTGGCGCTAGCCGCTCTGAGACTGAGCCTGAGAGACGGCAGAGCAGTGCTAGGGCAGCACAGGAAAAGCGCCCTGACCCACTCTGTAACCTGAAGGTCTTGTCCTGACCAGAATGGGACTCCCGGTACCTCTTATGCTACGAGAGTCGAGGACAAATGAAGAAAGTGCCTCATATCTCACAATCCCCAAACAGAACGTCAAGTCCTTCCCGCGTCACAAAACAACACAACACAAACGCACAGCCTGGGACTCCGGCTGTAACAGCTCCTCCCTCCACCCGTTTTCCGCGGCACCCTGCCCGCCCAGTGCCCGCCTGGCGTGTGGCTGCTCCGGCAGCCCTG
>NW_022900914.1:620084-638792 GCF_012274545.1 Fukomys damarensis | reverse complement strand
CCCGCCTGCCCACCCTCTCCTCTTCCCACTTGTCCTTGTTTCCTGTGCCCAAACCTTACTTACATCCACAGCCACAGACCTTCACAGGCCAAGCAGGTGCCCAATGAGAAGAGGAAGCAGCGGGGCGCATTTCACGGCCGGCCGGATCGCAGCTGTCCAGAGCACCAGAAAGCTTCTTTATAAATTGCAGTTTACTGCCGCGCGTCTGGAGTACCTAACGCTTACATTCCCGTGTGGAGCTCATACACGTGTACCACAGTCCTAATTGCTTTTCAATCCCTTTCACTTCTCTTCCCCCATCCATCTCTTGATCCCCTTCCTTTTATTTTTGCGTAGAGTTCTGTACCGTATGTCTATATTCCTTGTGTGAAGTTGGTCCAAGTGCGACGAAGCTTATTTTTACGGGAACTTTCCTGAGTTTTTAAATGTTGGCAGCTATTGCTTTTTCATGTTTCAGTACCGTAAACCAAACCCGAGAAGCCCACACCTGGATGCCGTCACCTGCACGCCCTGCCCTCCCCTCTCCTCCATGCCTCCTTGTCCCTCTGTCCCTCCTCCCGGCCAATGTCCTCCAACCCCTTGGGCCCCAGTGCAGGCTCCCAGCCCGGTTCCCCTTCAGCCCCCAGACGCTCCCGCGTCCACCTGAGCATTCCATGGGCCCGACATAAACACACCAGAACCTCCCGTATCCGCCAGGCCCACTGCTCCTGCTGCACGGCCACCAGATCAGCCCCTTCCCTCACGCAAGCTGCCAAAGCCAGGCGGGCCAAGGGCAGGAAGGCGCGTCCCCAAGGTCCTTCACACGCACACACACACACGCACACACACGCTTTAACTCAGGCCCTGAGCACTGTTCTGCGGGCTCCCTGCTGGGCCCTCCTGCCCTGGTGCTCTGCTAGGCCCCCGCACACTGTGCTGCTTCACCAGCCCCCAGGCCCTCTGGATCCAGAGAGCTCTGGGGAGACCCCCAGCCCCACTGCACCGGCCACGTGACCTGCAGCAGGTCTTTCCGGACTCAGCTTCCCCATCTACAGAGCACGGATACTAAACAGTGCACCAGAGAGAGCAGCCACGAAGACTGAGAAGGAGATGGCACAAGCAGAGCCCTTGTACTGAGTGAGTGAACGTTAGCTCTTGTTTATTATTATTCCTCACCTGCCTCAACCCAACTCAGACTCGAGAGCTGTAAGGAAACACTCGAAATTCTCCGGCTGGGAACAGGGCACGCCCCTGTAATCCAGCTACTCGGCCACTGAGACGGGAGATGGAAAGTTTGAGGCCAGCCTAGGCAATGTAGAGTGACGTCTCAAACAGTAAAGGGGGCTGGGGATGCAGCTCAGGGCGGAGCACATGCCTAGATGCACAAAGCCCTGGGCTCATCCTCGGTAAGGTGGGTGGGGAGGAGAGGGGATTCCCTGCCCGGTCCTGTGCTCAGAGCGCCCTTTTCAGAGCACCATGCTCTCCAGAGCCAAGCCCTGACTGCGCCCCTCACCAGTGACTCTCTGGGCTGCAGCAGAGTGTGTGCCTGCAGACGCACACCGCGCCGCTCACTCCACAGAGCAGGGCCTTGGGCTCCCTCTCCGTGCCTGACAAAGAACACTGGGCAGTGGAAAGAGCGGACGGTCTTCCGTGCCCCCAGATCAGCCGGTGAGAGACACCGGGTCCCCACCGATGGGGGAGGGGCTGAGGAGGAAGTGGAGGTGGCGGGCTTGCCTCTAGGACAAGCAGAACTTCCCCTCTCCCCAAGCTCACGTGGGAACAAGAGGAAATGGCTCTACACCTTCTCTGTGAGGGGCTGCACAACAGCACAAAGCACAAGCCATGGTCTCAATGCTTTCTGTGCTTACCTCTATAAATATGTGCATCCAATCTCCTTGGTACTGCCTGTCCCAAAATAACTTTTCTGGAAATCCTTTCCTGCAGCTCCTGCTCGGTGCCAGTCAGTTGCAATTACCCTGCTTCCCAGTTCATCCTGACAGTGCCACGCTACTACGACCTCCCAATTCAGGAATCAGAAGACAACACGGAGGCCAAACACCCTCCCCAGCCACGAGAGCTGGGGCTGACCGTCAGCATGGTGCAGAGGCGAGTCCTAGCCAACACTTCTGAGTAGTGTGCCTGGGCTGTGATTGGATTAAAAGCCTCTTCTAGGGATCTTCTTCTCTGCCTACAACACACAGACAATGGATGGATGGGTAGAGAGTGAGGCAGACAGGTGGATGTGCTACAGTCCTCACAGAAGACAAGACAAGATGTAACATACCTGCATCTGAGGAAGGACTGTGACCCCAAGTGGGCCCGCGTGTTGATGCTAATTTGACCTGCTGCAGGTGGACAGAGGAGCAACTCAAGCAAGGAGCAGAGTTGGTCTGCAGAAGCCTCATTTCCTGCCCTGGCTCCATGACTGCAAATAACACCCTGCCTCCTCCCCCTACTCCCTTCCAACCCAGCAGGAAAGACTAACAGAGTCGCCTTCAAACCCGGGTGTGAAACGAGGCCTCCGACATCCTCTACATCTAGCAGAGTTCGAGGGACACAGAAAACAGCTGGTTGTGGCCCACTCAAACAAGTACAGTTTTTTCAGAAGGCCTGTGAAGCTCCTAAAGCAAGGGAGAAGCTGAAGGCCACAGCTGGAATGGGCCCATGTGGAAGACCTGGATGTCACTCGATGGACAGAGCGTGTGGACCGGCTAAGTCCACCGCCCTGCCCACACAACAGCCACACAGGGCAGGAAAAGAAGCAGTTAGCAGAAGGGGCCCTGGGTCAGCGGTGCACTTGCCATGCCACCGAGACAGTATTCACACAGGGAAGGATCACCACCCCACGGAGGCTGGGGCTCCAGCAGGAGGAAACACGTGCAGCCAAAATGCCACGCAAACTTCCCCAAGACGTCTCCATTTCTGATCTATAAAGAAAATAGAATCAAAGGCTGAGGGATTCCGGGCCCCTTCCCAGCTCCCCAGAGTCACCCCAGCCGGGAAGCGAGTCATCTGCCTCTGTTCTCCTGCAGGCTAGACCTCTCCAAACTAAGTCAGAACGCAGCAGCAAGCCCTCAGGGGCTCCCGCATCCTGAGGATGCACTGCAAAGAACAGGACACCACCTACCCTGAGCTCCCACCCAACTGCCCCACCTGCTCCAGCCCAGCCTCGTCCCTCTTCCCCTACATGAGCACGCGCTCAAGTGTCGCCTCCCCAGGACGCTCGCTGTGCCCTGGGACCCATGTCCAAGTGCAGCAGGCAGCTCCCTCTGTGTCTCAGACCCGCTTCCTGGCAGGGTCCCTGGCGCTCCCTGGAACAGGTCTGCTTCACAGCAGTCGTGAGGGAGACGCTCCTGGCAGAGACTGAACAAATGCTCCCTGCCACAAAGCAAAAGATGCTGCCTGCTGGGAAGGTGCCCTCCCATCCCCTCGCCAGGGCCTGCAGTGGTGAGGAGTCCGTCTCCCCTGCTATGACAAGACACCCGAGACTGGGGGATTTATAAAGAACAGAGGGCTCTTCAGGCCAGGAGGCCAGAACTCCTCCCTGCATCTGGCAAGGGCCTTGCTGCTCCACAGCCCCTCGGGGCAGCACGAGCTCAGGGCCGGTCCTCTCACGCAGCCTGGGAGCCACTCCACGACCCCCCGAGCCCCAGTCACCACTCGAGCGCAGGCAGCCACACTGGTCAGCCTGCCCCTCCCCTGGACAGTAGCACAGGCACACGAGAGTACAGGCACTGGGGGAGACACACACCCCGCCACACATACTGCTTGTGTGTCCAGAGTGAGCAGCCCATGCGGTGGCACCGCCAGAGGGTTTGAGAGGTGTTTAAAGCTACTAGGAGAAAATAGTGCTTTTGCCAAGCCGTAAATCCTCTGCGTGTTTATAACGGGGCTCTTAGGGCCAAGTGTCTTCTGCCATCACAAGCTGCACACTATTTTACGGGGGAAAAGTTTTACTTCTTCAAAAATAGTAAAATAAATATGACAGCTGGCAGTGTCCAGTCTGTTATTTGGAAGGTAGGGAAAAATGTGTTTATGCTTCACAAAAATCCACATCCAGTTCCCGGAGCTACTTTGGGAGGATTCTTTTCAAATGCTTTGCCCAGAACCATCTGCTGTGACCAATTCTATACTTCATGCGTATGGAAAAGTACATAATTACAAAATAATGAGATCCTCCTTGAGCAGCACAAGTCAAACTTTGATTTACCAAAACAAATCCCTACACTGCTCTTTCCTTAACCCCTTCCCTGAATACCCCTGAATTTCCAGCCTTCCACAAGGAGGCCCAAGGTAAGACAGCTGGAGGGAAGAACCGAGCCTCTCACAGAACGGGTCCAGCCGCGGAAGCACCTTTCCCACGTTCAGGTAGGTGCAGGATTCCCTCTGGCCGTGTGCAAGAAAACCCTTACTCCAGAGTGAATAGGAACGCACGCTTGGAAAAGCAAACTCCAAGTCCGGAGTAGAACGTGCCTTTGACCTCACCTGCACCAAGGCTCCACGTCTGCCAGGCTCCTACTCGAGTCAACACGAGAAGGCAGCTGGGTGGTCCCGGAAGTCGACCCCGTAGCAGCACACACGGTTTGGAGGGCCTGTCGTTGCTGGAGACACGACCTTGGGGAAAATGTGACGCTGCTCCTCTGTGGTTCACAGCCTTGTCAGTCAGCCAAGCAGCTCATACGAGCAGCGCCGTCTCCTCCAAAGCGGGGTTTATGCGGTGTGCAAAGCCGGAGAGGACGCGCACCTCCTCCTCACCCTGCACTGCCCAGGCCGCAGGACCCTGCACCGCCCACTGCTCACTCCCGTGACCTCCCCTGCTCCACGGGGCAGGCAAAGCCAATCCCAGCGCGGAGATGCCGCACAGGACATCGCACCAACTGGCCCGCGTGAGCCCCGGCGACGCTGCCACAGGGATGAGGTAGAGAGAACGTCCCTGCGGGAGTCCGGGCCACACTGCTGACTGTGCACCCTGCACTCTGCTTTCAGAGTATGCAAAGTGCGGCCACGCCCAACGTGTGAGTCCCTAGGAACCACAGGCAGAAGGTCTGGCGTCAGCCCCTACACCCACATGGCCCTCTGACCTGACCGCTCTGCAGACCGGGACCCACACGAAGGCCGAGTTCCTGTCCGGGAGCTCTTGGGGCCCCGCACTGGCCCCTCTTCAGAAGCCTAGCTCCCAGGATGTGAGGAGACCACGGGGGAGTGGGGACACTGGCTCCTTTCACACTTCGCCAAACAGATGGGCAGACGGGCAGGACAGACAGACACTGCCACACGCACCCTTTCCCTTACACTTTTTGCTCACAGAAGATAAGCTCTGCAGAGGGGCTCGGCCCGGAACTGCAGACAGGTGAAAATGTCAGTGGCCTCTGGAAGCTGCTGCACTTAGAAAATCTTGGATCTCTGAAACACACAGGAGACCATTTACTGGCCTCAGAGACAACAAGGCCAGAACAGCTTCACCAGGACCAACAAGCTCTCAGTCCAAGTTCACAAACCACAGCCTCTGACCGCGGCCACACCTCCCCTTTGTCAGCCACCGACTTCCACCTCAAGTAAACCACCGGGAAGGCCGCCCACTCCGCGGGCTTAGGAAGCCAAACACAGCCCCAGCACAAGGGCTGTCCACAATGTAAGCACATTCGAGCCGTAATCTAGCCTGCTGGCATTCTTTCATCACAACACAAAGGGACTTGCCAGGATTTAAAGTCAGCAATATCAAAATAAGTCTTTTTTTTCTTTTGCTTACGTATTTTTTTGTTAGCACTTTTGCAGCACACAATTGTATTCATCATGAGGAGCTGATACATGTACATTATGCATCTTAAGTCTCTCTACCTCCCCTTCTTCTCCCCCCTTTCTGGATGCATTTTTACCCTCCCCTCTCTACCCCTCCCTAGCCCTCCTTTTGTTTGCTATAATTTGTGCTTTATTTTGTTCTTTATTTATATTTTTGGTTTCCCATATAAAAGAAACTATGTCGTGTCGATTTATTTCACTTAACCCTGTGTATCGCTTCCCCACAGATGACTCCGATGTACCCTTTATGGCAGAGTAACACCCAGCTATGAATGTACACCTTTTCTCTAGCCATTCATGTGTTGGTAGACATAGAAGCTGTTTCCATGAATTGTGCTGCTATAAACTTGCATGTTTCACTGTAATACGATGTCTTTAACTCTTGCGGGAGGATACCTAGGGGGAAATAGCTGGGTTGAATGCAATTTCTAGTTTTAGTTTTTTGAGGAATCGCCATACTAACTTGCTCAATTTAGATTCCATAATAGTTGCACCAACGATGAATAAGGGTTCCTTTCTCCCTCTGCTATCTGTCTTTGTTTTTTTCTTTTTTCTTTTTTGGTACTAGGGATCAAATTCAGGACCTTGCACTTGCAAAGCAGGCGGCAGAACCACTGAGCTAAATACCCAGCCCTCTATCTGGTTTCTTGATGACAGCCAATCTTTCTGGGATAAGATGAAGCCTCAGTGTGCTTTGATTTGCGTTTTCTAATGACCAGAGATGACAAATATTTTTTTTCTAATGACCAGAGATGACAAACATTTTTTCACATACTTACTGGCCATTCATATTTCTTCTTCTGAGAACTGTCTGTTCTTTTCAGTTGCCTGTTTTTTGACTGGATCTTTTACTTGGGAGGGTCTATCACTTTTTAGTTCTTCATAAATTCTAGATATTAGTCCTCTGTCTGAGGAAAAATTTTTCCCATTTTGTAGTTTTTCTTTCCACTCTGTTGGCTGTTTCCTTTGCTGTGCAGAAGCCTTTTAACTTAATATGATCCTATCTGTTGATTATTGATGTCAATTCCTTATGCAGCTGGGGTTCTGTTCAGAAAATCCTTACCTACATCTAAGTCTTCAAGGGTTTTACCTATTTCATATTCCAGTAGAGTAAATGTTTCCATTTTAATATTTAGACCTCTGATCCATTTGGGTTTTAGTTCAGTGCCTGGCAGCAGACCTAACTCGGTATTCCATCTTCAGTGTGGACGGCGAATCTTCCCAGTGCTGTTTGTTAAAGAGAATGTCTCCCCTGCCAGCATCAGTCTTTAGCCCTTCTATCAAAGATTAGGTTGCTGAATGCACTGGAGTTGATTCCACATCCTCTAGTTGGTTCTTTGAGCCACAAGTCTGTTTTTTGCCAATACCATGCTGTTTTTGTCACTGAAGCTTTGCACTATAACTTCAAGTCTAGAATTATAATTCCTCCTGCCTTTTGCTGTTCTGGATCTCTTCTGGCTCCATATAAATTTTCGGATTGTTTTCTCTAGCTCTGTGAGGAATGCTATTGGTATTTTTCTTTAGATGGCCATAAACGTACGTATCAGCTGTGGGAGCATGGCCATTTTGACAAAATAGGTTCCGCCTATTCAGGAACAGGGTACCTTTCCATTGTCTGATGTGCTCTTCAATCACCTTTTTCGGGGAACTACAGTTTTTGTTGTAGAGATCTTTCACTTCCTTAGGTTAATTCCCAAGTATTTAATTTTTCTTCATGCTATTATGAAGATATTATTTCCCTAATTTCTTTCTGAGCTTACTATTGGTATATAAGACTGTTACTGATTTTGTGTGTTGCCTTTGTGCCCTGCTACACTAATAAATTTGGCTACCAATTCTAGCCATCTTTGGGTGGAATTCTGGATCTTCTATGCAGAGGATCATGTGACCTGCAAATAATAATTTGACTTCTTCCTTTCCCACACATATCCCTTCTACTTCTCTTGCCTAGTCACTCTGGCCAATATTTTAAGAAATACATTGAATAGTAGTGTTGATAGCAGACAACTATGAAGACAGCAGTTTTGTCCCATCCCTGGTATTGGAGGGAGCGCTTTTAGCTCCTCTCCATTTAGTATGATGTTTACCATTGCTTTGTCATAAATGACTTTTACCAGACTGAGGTAAGGTCCTCCTATGTCTATTTTATTCAAGGTTTTTATCATGAATGGATGTTGGATTGTGCCAAAGGCTTTTTCTGCATCTGCTGAGATGATCATCTGGTTCTGTCCTTCCTTCTGTTTTGTGATGCATTACATTCACTGATTTGCATATGTTGACTCATTCTTGCTGGGATGAAACATACTTGGCTATGATATTTCTGATGATTTGCTACATTTTGTTTGCCAGTATCTTGCTGAGGACTATTGGACCTGTTTGTTTGTTTGTTTTGAGGTGTATTTTGGTTTTTGTTTTTTTGGTTGGGTTTTTTTTAGCTTTGGAAATAGGGTAATTCTGGCTTCCTGGAATGACTTTGGGAGTGTTCCTTCTCCGTCACTTTCATTAAAAAGTTTGAGGAGTACTGGTGTTAGGTCTTTCCTAAAGTTCTTATAGAGCTTGTCAGTAAATCAACTGGGACTTGCATTTTTCTTAGTTCTAGTTTATTATTATTATTACTTCTGCAATCTCATTGCTTGACATTGGATTATACAGAGATTTTATGGTTTTCTATTCAGCTTTGGTATAGCATATGTATTTATGAGTCTATCCATTTATTGTGATTTCTCCATTTCATTAGAATACAAGCTCTCAAGGTAGTTACTAATAATCTAGATTTCAGCAGAATCTGCTGCGATTGCACCTTTCTCAATTTCTAACTATATTAATTTAGGTCCTCTCAGGTTTTTTTAAGTTGGCTAAGGGTTTATTTAGTTTATTCTTTCAAGAACCAGCTCTTCTATTAACTGACTTAACAAATATCTACCAAAAGCAACAACTGGGGCTGGGATTTAGCTCAGCGGCACCACACCTGCCTGGCAAGTACAAGGTCCTGAGATCGATCACCAGTACTAAGGGGAAAAAAAGCAACAACTATACTTTCATTAATGATAGAAAAGAACTCAACAGTAGTAACACAGAGTTAACTATCTAAAAACTAACAAAGCTTAATGGTTACACTACTACCACGTTCATGAGGGGCCATGATTTGTGTGTCTGGCTGCTGAGCAGTTTTAACCACCAGCGGTGCATGCATGGTGTCCCATGCACGACTCTACCGCTGGAGCACCAGTGACACAAGCTGCTCGATGGAGCAGCCACGCACATAACGCTAGTGCTTCAAGCCAGCAGGAAGTGTAGATATAGGAAGTTAAGAATCGGAGAATGCAAAAAGAACAATTTGAAAAATTAAATAATAGGAGATAAAGAGGAGAAAAGTGAGACAAAAAATTCTGTTATGGAGAAGAATATTTACAGAATTATATAAAGCTATCTGTTATGGCTCATATCTGGCTGTCGCCCTCAAAGCTTCATGGGCTAATGGCTGTGTGATACTGGGTTGGTCCACTGGTTGGTTTATCGTAGTTCCAGGTGTGGATGATGCATTTACTGAAGAGAGAAGAGCCACCCCTAGTGTGGGGGGGCACCAACCAATAGGTTAATAGCCCTGATGGGAAAAAAAGAGAAAGAAGACGGAAGTTCCACTGCCTGCCATGGACTGTTTCTCCTCTGTGACACTCCTCTGCCAGGCTGCCCTGCCTTGGAGCCAGCCAACTACAGACTGAAACCTCTACACACTATAAGCTAACATAAACATTTCTGGGCTTGGGATTTAGCTCAGTGGTTCTGCCGCCTGCCTCGCAAGTATGAGGACCTGAGTTTGATCCCCAGTACCAAAAATAAATAAATAAAATAAACATTTCCCCTTTAACTTACAGATGTCAGGTATTTTGTCTCAGCAATAGAAAGTAACTAACACAGTAACAGGGAAAAAAGAAGTAGCAGATAAAAGGGAAAAAAGGGAGAAAAAGTAATATATATAACAAAAACAGAAAAAACTAACTGAAAAGAGAAAAAAGAAAAGAGTTCAAAAACAGGGCAAAAAAAATGTTTTTCTTGGGGCCAAGGATTTAGCTCAGTGGTTTTGCCACTTGCTTCTAAAGCACAAGGGACTGAGTTAGATCCCTGGTTTAAAAACAAAAAAAAATGTTCTTCTCTGGTGCTTTTGGTACTGGAGATTGAACTTGGTCCTTACACTTGTGAGGCAGGCGCCATCAACCCTGAGCTAAATCCCCGGCCCTTTCTCTGTATTTTTGAGTGAGGAGCTTCCTTCTAGCATCTGCAGATTAGGGGTCCAGCAAGCCTCCATTTTCTCCGCCTCACCTTATGGCCTGTGGGTTTGTGAGGTACACCCCTTACTCCAGAGGATCCTCATTTTCCCCCAGGCTGTGGCAGTGCCCAGGCCAAGATCGTCTATGCTCATGTTGGTAGTTAGAGAAGGCAGCCGGACCTCAGACCAGGGCTGGATGTGAGCAGCAGGGCAAGGGCTCAGGTACTTGATGCTGGAAGCACTTTCAGACCCCGCTAATCCTCAGTGCAACTCAAGCCCAGTATGGCTCCTCACCATGGGCAGTGGGGCCACGTCCTCCCCAGCCTGAATATAAACTTCTCAGGAATCTTTTTCTAGCCCACTCCGTCTGTGGCTGTCTCTCACCCGGTCACTGAGGGAGGGCAACTCTGGAGCTCTGAAGTGGTTTTGCAGATATCCTGAGTCCCGGGCTTAAATAATCAACCCCTTCCCTAAACAGCGCCTGACGAAACAAAACGGCAGGTGTTGGCCCTGGGATCCCTCTTCTACACACGGAAGGGGTCCCGCAGCGCAGCCCTGTGCTCTTCGCGGTTCTCAGAGGCCAGCCAGTCTCCACAGCTGATGCCCTGCACCCCCAGCCCTGGGCGCTTACCTTGTTTGGGGCGGGCTGGTTCCCCCCAACACAAGCTCTGAGGGGAGAATCAGGTCACTTCCTTGGGGTGTCTTTCCAGCTTCTCTGTAGCTTCTAATTTTTTCTGTCAGTTCCTCTCCAGTTCCTGGTGCTCTGCTTCTATTCTTTGCTTCAGTAAGTTGTTGTTTTCCAGCAGCTGGATTCTGAATCCCAGAGAGCTGCACTGTGCTGCCCATCCCCACCCTGCGGGGGATCTTCTTTCTTTCCATTATGAGGTATTTCCTCTTTAAACGGGCTTGTGTTTTATTAGCGAGTGTGTGCGTGTACATGACTGCCTTCCTCGCGGGGCGTGGGTGCATGAATGCAACACCTCTTCTCACTTCCCTGTCTCCTCCCTCCCAGCCTTCTCCCTCCATTTAAAAGACTCTCAAGGCAGTAAGTAATTTAAGTGATTGGAGTAACTTCCAACTCTATGGCTGTTTTGCTCATTCTCTATCCTTGCAAGGATAATGGTCACTGGGCACTCCGTCTTTCTCAATGGCCCACCGGGCTGCAACTTTCATTACTGACCATATTACTGTGTTGTGTTGTATTGTGTCGTGTTTTGACAGTACCGAGAATTGAACCCAGGGCCTCTGTACTAAACTACATCCCCCTTTTTTAGTTTGAGACAGGATCTTGCTAAATCCCTAAACTCCCAGGCAGGGCTTGAACTTGCTCTCCTCCTGCCTCAGCCTCTCACGGTGCTGGAACTGCAGGTGTGCCCACCACGCCAGGTTTCACTACTGACCTTTAGGTCAGCGTATTCTGCTCTGGGTGGTGTGATGAATAATTTTATGTTTTGACCTGGCTGAGTGCCCAGAAGTTTAAATCAAACTTAACTGGGGTATTTCTATGGGGGTGTTTTGTATGCAATTAATATTTAAACTGGTAAACTTTGAGTAAAGCAGGCAGCCCTGCATAACGTGGGTGGGCCACATCGGAGGAGCATGAGCGGAAAGCGAGGCTGGAATGCAGGCGGAAGAAAGGACCCGCCTTCCTATCCACTCAGACTGCCTCCAGGCCTCTGCTGGAACAGGGGCCTTCCTGAGTTTCCACTCTGCTAGCTACCTCGCAGAAGGGGCTTGCCCGCTTTCGAAACTGTGAGCCGACTTTACCAGGAGTCTCTTCCTGCAGACAGACAGTCCCTGATGGCCCTGACTCTCGGAAGACTCTGACCCAGAAGTTTCTAGAGGCAGTAAATGACCTAACTGATCTTCAAAACAACTTCCAGTCCTCTGGCCATGTCTACCTTCATTCCCTGCAACTGTAAATTAATCTACGTGGGTTCTCACAGAAATAGGCCAGAACTTTCTCACATTTCTTCACATATTTGCGGGTAGAGAGCTAAATCTCCTGTGATTAGGGAACCCCATAATCCAAGGTAGAGCCAGAACTAAGGTCCAGATCACCTCAGGAAGATCCTCTGAACCCTAGAAAGTGGCTTATATGCATGCCCAGGGCTCCCTCATACAGGCAGTACGACCACACACTTTTTTAAAAATCACAGATCAGCAGACTGCAGGGGAAAGGGCACAGGCTCCACAGTTTCTGTGTAGATACCACCCCCTACCCTGCAAGGCCTCCTGCACTCAGTTTGGGCTTTGAGCCAGCTGATCCTGGGCCTTGGGGCATGGTATCCGCAGAGGATTAGGGCACTGAGGAGCTTACAGCTAACCCAGGAGCGAAGCCAGGTGGGCTGGGGCATGGCCTGGCAGCCGGCAGTGTCTGCCTCCCCTCCTGGATCTCTCTCTGCAGTGCCCTGAGCTGCTTCTCCCTTGCCATGCCTCTGCCGTGCGACCCTGCCCTGGACACAGCCAACTATGAACTGAAGCCTCTACAAACTGAGAGCCAAATAAACCTCTCCTCTCTTAAAGTGTGGGTGTCAGGTATTTTATCTCAGCCTCAAGAAAGAAACTAAGACAAGAGGGAAGAACAAGCGATATGCTCAAACTTACCTGATAATCGGAGAACCACAACTAAGCTTCAGATGACTAATATTATAGACGTGCTAATACCAGACACCTCTATGGGATGTACATGTGTGTGCTGACTTGCTAAGGAGTTGACGCAGCCCCCGGCCTCAGCGAAAGTCACCTTCCGTGTGGACATAGCCTGCCCCAGGCCATCCTGCCTGGGCTCCTTTAAACACAGCCACAATATATCATCTGCACTCCCACCTCCCTGGTGTCAGCTCCCACCTCCCTAACAGGCCCACAAGTTAGTGACCCCGACCCAGGTGCACACCTGCCAATCTACCCCTCACGACCTCACCAGGTATCTCCCAGGAAAGCTGTTCCAAGGCCTCTGAAGGACTCCCGCAATCTCACAAAGTACCCAACCACATATATACTATATTTTCCTATACATTCATACCTATGATAAAGTTTAATTTACAAATTAGGCATAAGAAAATATCAGCACGAACTGGGCATAGTAGTGCATGTCTGCTTTCCCAGCACTCTGGCTGAGGTAGGAGGATCACAGTTTGAGGCCAGTCTAAGCAATCTGTGACTTAGGAAGGCCCTGTCTCAAAAGTTTTAAAAAGCAGGTGCGGGATTTAGCTCAAGGGTGCTGTCGCCTGCCTCTCAAGCACAAGGTCCAGAGATCAATCCCCAATATCAAAAAAAATTTTTAAAGGGGCCTGAGATGTAGCTCAGTGTGAAGTCCTTGGGCTCAATTCCAAAGACACACACACACACACACACACACACACACACACACACACAAAAACAGAACAATCTTAGCAATAAAAATTATGTGAGAGTGCTACCTCTATATCATTACATTTACACACACACACAGTAAAACAGAACAATCTTAGCAATAAAAATTATGTGAGAGTGCTACCTCTATATCATTACATTTTTACCTTTCACTTAAAGGAAGTTCTAAGTATCTTACTGTGCTTTAAACTTTTCACTACAAGGAAATGCAAGGGGTGGCCAAACACACAAGGAATGTAAATTTTAAAATGTATTACAGTAATGTACACACTGCCTTTATTCTTCCTCAAAATACTGCCCTCACTTCAAACACAATTATCCAGTGCTATTGCCACTTTCTGAAGCAGGTCTAGAAGACTTTCATGTCCTTACAAGGTGCAATCAAAAACGTGGTGACTGCTCCTGTCGCCCAACAGAAAGGCAACTCACAAACACATGACGCTGTGTCCTCGCCCACCTTATTCGCCGGATTTGGCACCATGAGACTTCCCGCTCTCCCACGAAGTCAAAATGAGCATGAAAGCTCAATGTTTTGAATCAATTCAGGGAGTCCAGGCAGCCACAACAGCAAACTAAGACTCCTGAGACTTCCCCAAGTGCTTCCGAAAGTGGCAGGAAAGACAGGATGAGCGTGTTTGAAGCAAGGAGGAGTTGTGGGGGGAATTCAGGGCAATGTGCCTCCTACTGTAACAAGTTTATTTTAATTGAGACATTTTCCACACTCTTCGATGACACTGGGTACTTTGCGGCTGCTCTGTGGCAGACCCAAACCACCAGCATTGCTTCTGCTGTACTTCGGAGCCACTGTTCGGTAACCAGGCCACATGGACACAGGCACCACGGTTCTATGTCACTGATCTGCTGCCCCAGGCAACCATTCACCAACTAACAGGCAAGCAGCAAGCTGAGCCTGGGCACGCCGGACAAAGGGAAAATTCGAGTCCCACAGAGAAACAGGACAGCATGAAACCGCACCTGCTGCTCAGAATGCTATGCACTTTAAAATTTGTCAGTTGTTTGCTTCTGAGATTTCCACTTAATACTTTCCGACGGCAGTGGACTGCCGAAGTGTACAACAAAACTATAGACAGTGAGTACCGTAAATATAAACGGGCACGACACTCCTCTACTACAAATCCATTACCTTTGTCCCAGCTCCCTCTGGATAAACCCTAAGACCCTGAACTTGGTCTGAGTGTGTCGTGCGGCCCGGCCTCTGCCCTGTCCTTCGTCTTCCTCCCAACACCGCTGCCTCATTCGCCCAAGTTCTCCCAAAGCACCGTGCTCATCCCTGCCTAGAATCCTCGGCCTGGTCTTCTCTTTCTCGGATTCTTTCCTTAATGAGCTCCCACCCATCTCTCAGAAAGAACTGTCTCTCCAACAAGGTCTCCCGAGTCTTCTCCCGCACTTCTGCCCCTTATCCTGCTTAAGAGCGACGTGCATCTGCCCCGCATCTCCCTCACTACAGGAGACCCAGGTGCTGGCGTGGTGCACGCCACAAGGAAGGCTTAACTTCGGAGCAGACACTTGCATGTTCGTAAACGTGTAGAGAACAGGTGCGTGTCAGTCTCTCCTGTGCACTACCACTGATGGGTGCTGAGCAGGCAGACTTGCTCCGCACTTACAGCAGCCCTGGACTGCACACCAGGCTCCTCTGAATCGGCACAGAGGAAGCAGCCACAACCTCTGCCCAGCTAAACTGCACATAAAAGTAAACAATAAGCAGAACACACGCATCTCTCCCGAACGGCTTGGGCCCCTCCTCGGAACGGACACTCACAGATGTCCCTACTCCCAGCCTTCAGAGCCATCCGTGTGCAGCCAAAGCACAGCCCACATCACACAGGCTCCTTTCCCGTGTTCCCGGGAGACAGCACAAGCTAATGAAGGAAGCCTGCAGGGACGCTTGCTCTGTCACCCACCCCTCTTGTCCTCAAGCTCTTACGAATCACCGATCTTTCGCCTGATCATGGTCTGCTCTTGAAACTCACTCACGCTCTTGCAGTGAATCGTAACCCTTAACTTTTCTATATTCCTTGACTCCTGATAAACTCTCTTACCATCCAGGGCACCGGCCTTTCTTACTGCTCCTTAAAGGCACGTAAACTCAGATGGACACGCACTAAGGGGCTCAGCAGACGTCAGCGGCATCTTTGCTCGCTCAGAACTGCAGCTGTGGACACCCATGGCTCACTGTACCACTCCTGACTAAACACAAGCAGACTGTGAGCCTTTACCGCGCAACACCTGCACCACTGCAGACAACGTTTACACACATCCCTCTACACAGTCTCAGGCTCTGCGGTCCAGAGACAGTAAGCACACCTTGCCAACAAAGAAAAGTACTACAGCCTCATCTTATCTTTAGCTTGTTGAAGAGAATTTAGTTTAATAAAGTGTATATGCTACCGTTTCAAAAAATTATACTTAGGGCTTGTATTCCCAACTACTCAGCGGCTTAAGATAGGAAGATCCCAAGTTCAAGGCCAGCCTGGGAAGCTTTAGCAGCACCCTGTCTCCAAAACAAACAAACAAAAAAAGGTAAAGAAAAAGGATGCTCTAGGTCAGCATCTACATTTTATTGCACATTCTAAGTCATAATCAACTATTAACTCCATGCTTCATGTACAGCAGGTCCCTGAAACCGAAAACAAAAGCCAAACTAAACACCTTTTCTTCCTCCTCCTCTTCCTCCAAGCCCCACCCCCGTGCCCCGACTTTGCCCCCTAGGTGGTCGAGGCCAGCATACGGAGAAAAACTCCAATCAGCCCCTGTGAGAACTCTCGGATGGATGACACTGCCCTCCTCTTCTGTCCCCCAGGCCAGGCAAAAGCCAGGCTGGCCGTGGGATTCAGAAGACCCCGGCTGTGGCAGTGAAGACACGAGGCTGCATCCAAGTTCAAAGCTCCCCGTCTTTTTCCTTCAAGTGCAGCACAGCTTCCCACCTCTGCCCTGTCCGTGACATACCGGCTACTGTGAAACTGATATAACTGCTGTGGAGTCCTGCAAACTGTGACAGGCTACACGGATGTGACAGTCACTGTGATTCTAACCAGGAATTGAGTATATGGCATCTGTATTACTTTGGGGCGGGGGACTGGGGATTGGACCCAGGGCCTTTGCACTGAGCTACATACCCAGCCCTTGTTTTATGTTTTATTCTGAGGCAGGGTCTTGTGAAGTCACTAAGTTGCCCAGGCTGGGCTCCAGCTCTCAATTCTCCTACCTCAGCCTTCCAGAAGGCTGGGGTCACAGGCACACATCACCATGCCCAGCTCCTATCATCCTGCCTTGTGCTTATTAATCTTGGGTTTCCAGATCCACCGCAAATCCGAGCCTCTCAGAGGCCCCTGTCCTCAGGGCCGGGTACTGCACGCCTGGCACCCACAGGGTCACCAGTGTACTCAGTCGATGGTCTGACTCTAAGGTGAAATGTTCTGTGAGTTTTCTAGGCTCCGCATATTGATAAACACACTTTCTGGAAGAAACCACAATGTCAGCCTGGCCAGTGATCTTTAGGTTTGGTCTTCCTTTCTTTCTAACCAGCTGGGCAGAATTCCATTAGGAAGCAGAGGCAAAGAGAACAATTTTCTAATGCATCTTCCACGCTCCTTTTAAGGCTGAAACTCAGACAAGTGGTCACTTGACAGCTGCAAGCCACCTCTACCTGTCACTGTCTACAAACTGAGTCTGAGATCCGACTAGGAACAAGGCCAGGCTCTGGAGCTGGACAAGCAGATGGGGGGACCTCACAGCAGAGAGAGGTGGGACAGAGTCCTGGCTTCCGGCTTCCTGGGTGGCCTTGCCTAGGTACCTCGGTCTCTTTCTCCCTCATCTAAAGTAGGTAATGGTAACACCTTGCCTCTCATGGTGACCATCAGGATGAAATGAGTCACACGTAAAAGCTTTACTGCCTCTTACAAGGTAACAGTGATTACTGAAACCTCCATTCTTGTAGCTAGGCGACCTTCAAGTAGTCACAGCACCACTAGGAAGCAGAAATCGGAGCTGGTGTTCAGGTCCCACCTCCCTGTGAGTACTTCAGCCCTGCCACGCTGACACGGAGGAGCAGGGCACACTCGCGCCTGGGACTGCCCTGTCTTCCTACCAGAGGCCTCAGGCACCCTGCTGCTGTGTGTCTGCTCCTCCTGAGGCTCAGGATGCTCCCGGCTCCCATACCAGCACTGCAGCGAGCACACGAGCCCACTTTTCCACGGGGCTGCAAGGACGAGTCTCTGAAAACTCGCCTCGCAGAGCACCTGCACCCACCTGCAGCCACACAGTGCAGCTCCACAGAGGAGAGAGGCAAGGAAGAAGAAACCCCAGCGGCGCCTGCTCCCTCAAAGCCAACACGTTCCCACGCCAAATGCCCAGCACGGGGCAGACTGCGCTCCAAGGAAGGACAGAGGGGCACGGGGTGCATGCCCCATGGCGAATGGAGCAGCGTCCTCTGGCAGGCGGGACTGCACTCCCATGCTTCCTCTCCCTAGAGCAACAAGAGAAGGCAGCAGAAGGGAGAAAACCAGAGGGCCTGGCTGGCAACCCCAAGCTCCAGAGCATGGGACTTTGCATTTTCTGAACGAGCAGACTGCTCAGGGTCCTGCTCAGGGCGGCCATCATCAGCTGCGGACTGAGCAGGCACCAGTCAGTCAGCCCCACAGAACACTCACAGTAAGCTCCAGTCTCGGTGCTCTGAAGCACCCACACCGCCTGCTCCCTAGCCCCATCAGGACACCTTCTAGCTCCGAAATAAGAGGCCCAGAACAGGAGGTGGGAGTAACCTGGGGAGAGAACAGGATTCCCCAGGAGCAGAAACTCCCTCGTCCTCCTAGCTGCAAATTCAGTGGTGAAGCCAAGAGCTCACGATGATGTCCAGGTGCAGAACTCAAACCCAGGACCAAGTCCTCTCCTTCGGCCTCCAGCCTGTGGGGTAGGTGAACAAAGCCCTGGCCCGACACATCCAGCAAGGGAACAGGTGCTCAGGAAGACCCGGTTCCTGTTAACCTACACAGGTGTCTGCAAGCAGCCTACAAAGGGAATCCACTGAGTTAACGCTGAACAAATGGCTATGCAAATCATTTACGCAAATCTGGGAAAGGGGCAGGAAAGCTTTCTGTGTGGTTTGCCTCCCTGCCTCACTCTCGTGGGCAAACCACAGGTATGTGCAGGACTGGAGAACACGCCACACACACTGTGCGCCAGGCTGGAGCCCGGCCGCTGCATCCCTCCGCCCTTGGCTCGGGGCGGCCCAGCGGGAAGACACCGGGGCGCCTTCCCAGACCGGACGA
>NW_022900914.1:597221-619026 GCF_012274545.1 Fukomys damarensis | reverse complement strand
GCTCTGCGCCGCTGAGCCAGCGGGACGCTCAGCCTGCAGCCCGAGGACAAACTGGGCGTCTGGACCCACCCCCGCGTGCCCCTCCCGCCCCCGAACTGCAGATTTCTAAGTTGTGCAGACAAGCAGCAGTTCCTCGGAGCCAGCTGCTCCGAGCTGTGGGCACCTAGTGTTCCCTCGGTTCCCCAGCAGTGGCACACGCTCTGCCAAATGTCCACCACCCGGTGCCTGCTGACCACCCCTCAGACCAGCGCCTATCAGAACCAGATTCCAGGGTGGGCGCGAAAGGTGTATGAAGAAGACGAGCGTACTTTCCTGACCTCTTGAAAGCACGCTGCACTGTCCGTGGGTTTTTGTTTTTCGCTCAGTCACAACCCACGTAGACAGCCAGAGAAAGAGGGGCAATGCTTACAATATCTTGTGGGCTTTAAGGAGGAGGAAAGGGCTCCGTACAGGGGTTAGGCCCAGAGGCAGCAAAGCACAAGGCAGTCTTCCAGCCGTGTGCTGGTGACTCCCGCATTTTTGTTTGGCTCCTGGAAGGAAAGGTGGGGATGCAAACAGAAGAAGAGAGCACCTGCCTGGGGCCTCTGTCACTAATCCTGTGGTGTCTGCTTCTCTCGTGCCTGCACTCTCCCCCCAAAAAGGGATCCAAAGCATTTGTCTACACTGCTGTTTGCAAGCTGCTGAAGAAGGCAATTCCTTGGTTCCATTCACGGTGTTTAACCTGAGATCTAGGTTTATGCTAAATATGTGGTGGTAACATCAGTACCTGGAAAGAGTGATGCCAGGCCTCTCCCAGCAGTTAGCTCTCTGATCATTTCAGAATCGCTGTCTGTCCTGGTTCAGTGTTGGCTGAGAAAGACATTGCTCAGAATCACCAAGCCCGGCTCCTTTCCTGGAGGCATCTGCAGGGTCCACAGTGGGTCTTTCTCCCGGGCCTGGTGGAAAGCTCACAGAGGCCTGAGGGGTCTGCAGAAGATGGGCATGTGAGAGAGGTGTGCCTGGCAGGACTGAGGCAGACAGTCTGGGATTCTCATCCCCTGGTCTCTGGCGAGTGCCCTGGTCTTGCAGCCCTAAGGAACACTCTGTGCTCACAGGGTGACCTGTGAAGCAAATGAAGTGATAAACAGGAAAGCGTGTCTGCTCTTGGAAAGCTTACCCCCGGACATTGGCCACAATGGAGCCAGGTGAAGTGGTGAATTCACTGCCACACACACGCACGCACGCACGCACGCACGCACGCACTCTGTGTGAGCAGCCCCTTTCCTCCCGGGCTTCATCACCACAGGGCATGCTCTGACCTGATTAATTGCCCTCTTCCCACACACAGCCACCTTCTACCCATCAGAACATCTGCATGCTGTGCACTGTGACACCTCCACTCTGAGCCATGCCCAAGTGAAAATGCTGTTCTTTGGATCTGAATGTCCCCCAAACCGTCATGTGTTAGGACAGATCATGGGGTGCTATATTTACCAGCGAGTTCATCCACTGATGAGTTCAGTAGCTGAATGCGCTGCTAGGAGGGGGTTATGGGGGTGACCTGGAAGGGAATATTCTTGTCCCCAGCACCACCCTTCCCTTTCTGCTTCCTGCCTGCCATGGAGTGAGTGTTCTCTGGCCACACCCTCCCACCGTGTCCTTTCTGTCTGGAAGGCAGCTGACCACTGACTGAATCTTCTGAAACTGAGCCAAAGTAAGCCTCTCCTCCTTTAAAGTTGCAGGTGTCAGGTATTTTGTCGCATCAACAGGAAAGCTGACTGCTACTGAAAGTGTCTCGCAAGCCACACTTACTGTAGGGATGAATCCCTGGCCATGATAATGTTCCCTTCTGCATGCTTTTGGAGAGGACTACCTGAACCAACAGAGACCCCAGCCAGGAGGGACATGTTCAGACCTCCACGTCCCCTTGCTGTGGACACTGCCATCTTATTCACCTGCTCACTCCTTTCCCTCTCTCCACCCAAATGACAGAAAATTAGCTGGATACCACCCCCAGGTAGAGGAAGTATTAATCTTACTTAAAGTGGGTGAAGATGAAGATGTTTGAGTGTCTGGCAGAAAGGTGGCGCCCGGGGGCACAGCTGTAATCATGATCAGCATCTGTCCTGTTGGCTTTGCTAGGAGCAAGCCGGATGTCACTCTAGCCAAGCTGAGCACATGAAACACCTGCAGTTCCCCGAACTCACCTGGCCATTCTTGGTCTGCTGCACTTGCACGTTGTGCCCTCCACACAGAGCAGCATTCCTAGCCACCAAGTCCTGCTTTCTCAGCAGGCAGTTGGTTGGCAGGATTCTGGCTGTAGGCGGGGCCCTCTCTGCCATCCTGGATTATGTGCCTCAGCTCTAGGCTGCCTCAGCACCCCAGGATTCCCCGCCGCATTGCTTCTGACGCTGGATGGTAACTGTTCATCGCCCACTGATTAGCAAGCTCTGTGAGTACCAAACCTCTAGGATCTACACGTCTGCAGAGTGAATGTCATGGTGCTGCTCCGCACCACCTGCTCTTGCTGACCGTTAAATATTCTTATGCTACCTTTGCCAGATAAAAAGAAAACATAAAGGATTACATCTGTCTTCATTTTTGTACCAAGAAACTCAATTAAATTCAGATCATATTAAATGTAGTTCTTAACTAGAACACTCTTAGTTTAGATCATTTCAATGGTGATCGTGCTTCTTTCATGAAATAAGTGTGCTTACTTTAACTGTCCTGTACTATACTTTTTAGTGAACATACCTTAAAGCTTTATGGTCTTATGTTCCAGAAACTTGAATTCTACCTCGCCTCCACCCCGATGAGCTCAGAGGTATTTCCTCCCTGGCTCTCTGCTCAGCCTTAAGTATCTGATCTTCACGGGTCATGCCAGCTCTAAAAGCTTTGTATTTCCATAGATAAAAGGAGAGTTTATCAATTATTAAAGAACCCTGTGACACATCTACCCAGCCTAAGTCTCCTAGGAGAGAGGAGTCCTCTCCTCGAGAACTTGGAAACCCCCTCCAGAGAACCTCAAGGATTGTCCAAGGTGATTTGCGCTGCTCACCTGTGCTGCTCCGTGCTTCTGTGCAAGGGTGCTACACACAGAAGCCTTGCCAGGGCTCTGTCTGAGAAGTCAGGCTGTGAGAAGACCTCAGAGGGTGACAGAGGGCTCAGAGCCTGGCCACAGCTTGACTTTACACCGCATTTCAAGCTCTTCACACCTTTCTCTGTCATGGTCTCCCCATCCAGCCCACCCCTCCTCAGTCCCCTCACTTTGCCCATCATTGAGGTGTTTTCTGCATGGAGTCTGAGCCACGCCCCTGCCCCTTAATGTTTCCACTCTGCACTGGAAAACACTGCCTGCACCACCAATGCCAAGCCCAACCCTACCCATTCTATGAGGCTTTCTCTGACCCCTGAACCAAAGTTAGATGTTTCTTCAGCTCGTTCCTGCCGTACTTTGTTTGAAGCTCTATTTACAGTCACAGTCTTGTGCTAATATCATGGGTGGACAGATGGACAGATGGGTGGACAGCCAAAGTTCCTGAGACAGTAGAGGAGGATGTAGAAAAGCATACCATGCTTACTGGGGTTGGTTTTGTTTTATTTTGTTTTGTTTTTTCCAGTATCGGGGATCGAATTCAGGACCTTGCCCTTGCAAGGCAGATGTGACACCACTGAGCTAAATCCCCAGCCCTTACCATGCTTAATGGAAAGTTTAAAAAATAAGCAAAGAAAAGCGTACCATGAGGCACCAAAGAGCAAAGATGCCATCCTTCTGGTTTTTCCCTTAGGGCAGCTCTGCACCTCTTTAGTCACCCTTCAACTTGGGGAACGAGAGGCCAAGCCTTTTTTCCAGCTGGATGAGTAATATCCCATCATACCCCACAGACTCTACAGCGTTCTCTGTAATAGCTTCTCCAACTGTTACCTGAGTACCAGGCTGACTGACTCTTCCTAGTTTTTCTGGGACTGTTCCTCTTTTAAAGCTGAAGTCCAGTGTCCTAGAAACACCCTCGGTCCAGGACAAACCAGGACAGTTGGCCAGTCTCCTCTCTGTAGTGTTGAGGATAAAGTCAGCACGTTCTGGCTTCCCATGAGCTGGGAAAGGGCACGTGACTGAGTCCATCCAGTTTGACTTCACTGGAAGGGGCACACTGAGCTACTGAGAAGCGTCCTCGCAGGAAGGGCAATATGCCCCTCCCTTTCTGGACTAGACATCTGCCACCATGAGTAGAAGTCACGTGATGACTGTGGCAGGGCAGGTAGACCAGAAGGCCCTGGGCTTCCTCCATTTATATGAAGAAAATAAATCTGTCTCTCATCTGAGCCATGTTTTCTGTCCTCACAAACCCATCTCCAAGGAGGAAGTCCCTACCTGGTGAGCTGTAAGGTGTGGCTTGTGAAGCTCCCTCCTTTTCATGGTCCCCAGACCCTTACGTTCATAAAATGCCCTGTATTGCAAGAATCCATGCCTCTGGGCAAAGTCTCTTCAGCTTGTCTGTAAGAACCTGCATACTCACTCCTCTGCTTCTGGTGATTTTAAGAAAGCAACAGATCTGGTGTGATCCCAGAGTCAGGGTAGGGAAATTGACTGCCCTCTACTGGTACTGTACATAAAGAGCTCTCCAAACATCACCCCAGCCAGACTCCCACGCAGGGCAGAGGAAGGCTATGTGCAGCTGTCTTGGTTGCTTCTGTGAGGAAAATGCCCCCATCCTCTGACAGAAGGGAAGGGGCACAGAAGTCTTGTGGGCCAGGCTATCTCAGTACAGGCCTGGAGGTGACCATCACGCTGTCCCGAATGTGCTACTCCAGGTAAAGTCTGAGCTGGCAGCCTGTGTGGATATGGAAGGGAAATGCAGGCCGGCTGTGCACCACAGACAGCCAGGAGCTCCATGCTGGTTTCTTAGGGGGAAAAAATCTTCAGATTAGTTCTCTGAATATCTGTTCTAAATATTGTCTTATTTTGTTTTGTGTTAAAATCTCTGTTTTAAAGAAGTCCTGATTTCTTACCTGAATAGTGAGAAGAGAAATCTACCATGTCAAGATATGGTAATAAGAAGGAATTCAGGCTCCTTCTGGAGCAGCAGAGTCATTCAATATTTGCCTGGCCGGCAACCCCCAAGGCAGCTGTCCTGCCAAGCTTACTGATGGCCTTTGGTTTCCATGTGTCCTTTCAAGACATCTGTAGCTGCTCTGTGAATGGACACACTTTGATTTATGTGTGGTACTTCACCCATTATCACACACTTTTCTAATGTTCACCAACATGGTGTAGCGTTTTTAGGTCCACTCTGTTGTTCTGTAGGCATCTGGTCTGTTTTAGTACCATATGAACTATCTATGTGCTGTCACCCACTCCCCAGTGACAGGTGCCCCAAATTCCCACACCACAAGCAGTGCAGGCATCCTTGAACACGTCATCTTGTGGACCTGGGGAGAACTGAGAGGTGCATACACCAACAGCAGAATCAAAGTCCGTCTGGTATGCACCGAGCTGATATGGAAATATTGAAATGCTTCAGTGCTGGCTGATAAACAGCCATGCTCAAACACTCCCTGTATCCCCTTCCCATGCCCCCCAGATTTTTAAACTTCCTGCAGTTTACAAGGTCAATGGCTAGATTAACTAGAACTCAGTCTTTCTTGCAATTGTTCAAATATCACCCCTGGATATGCATATTCTTAGTATGATTCTCAAACCTGAGTTGAGCACCATTTCCACTCTGTGGGAGAGTAAATTGCAAATGAGGAGACAGAATGAGAGAAAGAGAGAGAGAAAATTAATATGCTCAGAGCCACAGTCCAGAGCAAGACCAGACAGCAGCCAAATCAAAAAACTTGCCGTAGGAGTTCAGTTCAGTCTCCTGCTTTACTTTTAAGGAATTCTCAGAGCTGCAGAAACCCACTGATACTTCACTGTGCTTTGTCAAGTCTGTGTCCTGCTCCATCCTGCCCAGAGACATGGAGGCCAGCAGAAAGTAAGCCCTGTTCTGATGGCAGCACCCATACCACAGGCAGGTATTCCAGCAGGTGAAGAACACCAGACTCAACACCCTGGGATTTAATTCAGTGTCGCTCTCCATCTGTGTGGCCTTGGGCATACATATTCCTATTTCTCTGACCTTCACTCTATTTGCAAGATCCACCCTCACAGCATGAAAGTGGAGTTCAAGTGAGGTGAAGTTGTGATTCAGAGCAGTGTGGAAGAAAGTAAAGGTTCCCTGCCCAACCAGCTCCCCTACCAGCTAAACCAGCTCACTTGACCTGGTACTTACCCTAATGCCCCCCACCCCGCTAGTCCACAAAGCTACTCAGCAACCCAATCACATCCTCCCAAGCAAGCCAGGACCCTGCACCTTCTTGTCACTGCCCAGGCTGCCTGCCACAGTCTACAGATTCATTCTGTCCCCAGCACAACCCCATGTGGCCTTGGGTGGTGTGCAGCACCCTCCTCCCCAGCACTGAGTATGTATAAGTAGCCAAGTGCTGTTGGTATCGCCTGCCGAGGGTCCAGTGCCCTGTGTTCCACCCCCTCCTACTATTTAGGTCAGGGGAGAGAGACCCCTTTAACAGTGGGGAATATGAAATGATCAGAACAGATGCCTGTCTCCAAGAGATGTAATGTTACACACGGAAGCTTGTGCAAACAGAGAAGCAAACAAGAGCTCAGCCACAGGCGGGACACTGGTGACGTCCAGATGGGAGACACTGCCAGACTCGGTAGGAGCCTTCTCCTATGCTTTTGAAAAGACCCAAGCTGATCGCTGTTATATTTCCCTTGCCAGGGGAGGCACACAAACAAAAATGACTTCTCTCTTTCTTGAAACAATGAGAAATGCTGTCATTCATAACTGAAATGGCTACCGCTCAGACAGGCTGTGCTCCTTGTTCCCAGAACCTGAAAGATGAAGCTATAATAGAATGACTGTTTGCCTCCCTAAGTCCCCTGCAGCCTAAAGAACTTGCCAGGGCTCTGGAATTCATGGCAGCCATGGGTGACAAACAGCCAGGGGTTTTGGAAACTTGCTCTGCAGGGTGAGTGTGACCAACTCACAGTAGAAAAAGGAAATGCGCTCTACAGGGCAAGAGAGAGCCAGGTGGCCTGGCTTGTGTCCCCTCCTGTGTCCCCTACTCCTCTGGCTGAGGTCCGTCCAGGTCTCCTGTCAAACCTGCTCCTGTTCTCTCTCAGGAACTAAGATTGCACTCTGACGGGCCCCAGGTACAGGGCTTTGGGAACTGTTCTCAGCATTTCCTGGATCTCTGATTGACAGGTCACCCACTTTTGCAGCTGGTTTGCCACACTCTAACCTCCTGCCTCAGGTAGCTTCTGCACCGTCACATAGGCGAAAATTCTAAATTGAACCATTGCAAAGTCAGTGGCCATCTGTATTCACATGTGCATGCTGACGGGGACGTGGGGGGACGTGTGCATGCTCTCAGGAAGCCCTGTGTACACATTATGTCACACACAGACATACACCCTCGTGTCCATTCCTGGTGGCAGGCTCTGGGGGTGTCCCCGGGAGTGTGAAGACCCTAGATCTTCCCTTCTCAGGGAAACTAAGCTATTCTGTGTTATTTTCAGTAACCTTGTCTATGAGGCAGGAAAAGTGCAGAGTCATAAACAGCAAGATCAAGAAAGCTTGGAGGTCGATCTCAGACTCGTGGGAAATCAGGGAGAGGAAGGTCCCCTCCCACACAGGAGTTCCAGGGTCAGAAGGAGCCTGGGCAATGTGGCACCATGGGACCTCAATTTAGTCCTTCCTAAGAATGAGCTAGGTCCCTAGGGGACCTCTGTTCCTCTCCCTCTGTAACTCAGAGGGCAAAATGGACCTTTATAAATTCGGATTTCCCTAACCAGGCTTGGTGGTGCTGTTCTATAATCCCAGCATCAGAAGGCTGAGTAGTGCTATGAGTTTGAGATCAGCCTGGGTTATATAGCAAGACCCTATCTCAAAAAACAAAGAAACAAACAAAAAAACAAAAACTGTTTCTCTAAGCTTCCTCATGCCAAGAGTGTCAACAGCCACCCCAGGCCTGACAAGGGTGATTTAATATTATCAGTCCTCTGGGCCAAGGCTTGGCTAAATCTATGTATGGGCATTTACTTTCTGGCTCTTGTTTTATCCCTTCTATAAAGTGGGGAGCTTCTGTGTGTTGGTTGGATCAGAATAGCTGCCCTCCAAATGTGGCCACGTTGTAAATAAGCTTGTGCTTTCCTTTTCAAGGGCTCCTCTCCTGCTCTTGCTTACAGACTGGTGAGTGAACCCAGCAACAAGCAGCCAGCTCAGATGCAGGCCTGGCCTGCCCCCATGTGTGCTGCCCTGATGATTCACTGCTGCTCGTACAGCTTGCTGTCCCCTCTGTGGCACTCTGGCTCTGACCTTGCGCTGTGCAATGTGCAGAAGTTTCAGGAAAACACAAAGAGGAGGAGAAACGGCCTCCACTGGAAAAGTGACCGTTCTACCCAGTAATCAACCGAATAGTGAGCAGTAAGAGTCAACCCCCTAAGAGTGCAAGGATAATCACAGGAGGAGTCACATGGCTCTGACGCCCCCCTTCTACAGTGCTACAGGGATTCTGCCTTCTCCCTCTTGTCTTAGCAGTAAGAGCTCTGCCCTCAGAAATTTGTGAGATATAATGAGGAATCCCCTCTGCTGCTCAGCAAACTGTCTTCAGCTCCAGTTTATCTGACATTTCCCACAAAATCCAATCCAAGTCTTCTCTACCCCAAATTCCCATGTTGTTTCTCTCATTGACAGCAGTCGCTCCTGAGAGCTGAGGCCCCTCTCTTCACCGTTCTACCTTCCAGACTGCTCACACCACTTTCCGTTTCCCCTACCTGCACTGTAAATTCTTAAGTCAGAGAGTGTGTCTCACACAGTGGAGAATCTATGCTGGGGAGGGACCCAGCAAAGGTTAGGGACACAGGAGAGCTTCAAGCAGAGATTATACCATAGCAGCCACGGGATTATTCACGCAAGTCAAAACGGTTGCAGTCAGGCAGCCACACGTCAGCGTGTAGGCACTATTCATCCGTTCAGTAAGAAACAGAGACATCACAGTAGAGAAAAACCTCACGAATGTGGAGAAGCCTTCATCTGTACCTCATCACTCAGAGAACACAGGAAGCACACAGGAGGAACACCTTCCTAAAGAATGTGCGAGACGTTTGACATGAGGACAAAGTCAAGTCTAATTCAGTGACCCTGCACTGTGAAATGTCAAAACTCGAATAAATCTGAGGATCTGGCACAATGATGCCAACTTTTAATTTTGGCTAATTGTATGATAAAGATGACATTGATAAACACTGTCAGTCAGCACCTCCATAAAAGAACTTAAAGGTAAAACCTGGTTCCTCAAGATAAGTGTGCAAATTAATCATCTGTGTATTTAAAGATAAATACATAAAATAATCATTGCTATGGTTGAATGTGTGCCACAGAGTTAGGTGAGGAAAGTTAATGCCCGTTGTGATAGCATTAAAAGGTGGGGCCTATAACCCTAGCACTCTGGGAGACTGAGGCAGGAGGATCACAAGTTGGAGGCCAGGTAGGGAAATCAGCAAGTTAGCGAGACCCTGTCCCAGAATGTAGAAGGTTGGGGATGCAGCTTGGTGCAAAGGCCCTAGGCTCATCCCTGCCTAGACACGGGGCAACTCCCTCTCTCTTGTTCCTCCTCTCCCACCATGTGAAGACCCAGTGCACAAGACACTAACCTAAAAGCAGAGACAGGACCTGCTGGCTTGTGGATCTCAGACTTTGCAGCCTCCAGAACTGATAACAATTACTTTTTATCATTTATAAATCACTCATCCCTATGTATTTTGTTACAGCAGCACAAGAATTCACCAAGGAGCTAATTTGCACACAATGTACGCCCTTTACAGCCTAGTGGGAATCCAGAGGCTTCAGAATCATTTCTAGGCTTCATCATTTACTGCCTGTGCCGCCTAGAGCACAGACTGAACTTTCATTCATTCATTCAAGGAATAGTATCTGGAGGCCTACTGAGGACGGCTCAGTGAACTAACCAAGGTTACAACGTAACCCTTGTAACTGTGCATGTTAGCAACTCACAAGTTTATCCTGAGGTTTCAGCTCTCAACTAAGCACGGTAGAGAGTAATAAATGTGAGTCATAGTTCATGTTCCTTCCTGGCCCTTCATAACCATGCTCTTTTTCTGTATATAAAAGGGAACTTTTCATAAACAAAATAAATTCCTAGTCGGATAATGAAGGTCATCATTACCAACGCTAAATGAACTCCAAAGCATGCCCTCCTTTTCACATGGAAGTACTGAGTCAGACGTGTCCGGCACAACTAAACTCTCATTAGATGTAAACCATGCTGGGGCAGAGACATCAGGCACCAGGCCGCTGCACAGTGACAAGCAGGCTCCCTAGCAAGAGGGCCGCTGGTGTGGCTCCCAAGTGCTTCCCCAGGATCAGAAGAGTTGGGCTGGCATTCCCTCCTTCCCCCAGCCAACAAATGTTTTCTCATCATTGACATCGCCCCGGACTCTCTGCAAAGAACTGGGATTACTGAAAACAAACTTCAAAGGCACAGATGCAGAGGTACACATTTTTAGTTGTCTTTATTTCCCTATCGCTTGATTTATAGCAGGGGGAGTAATCCTGGTAATTCCAGACAAATTTGGTGATTTCTAGAGTTCCATTCTGCAGATTTGCAATCTTCTTTTGCCGCCTCCATCCCCCCGCTGTGTCCTCCCAGCTGTGAGACAGGTGGAGTAAGTCCCCACAGTGAGCCGACCCGGCCTCTGCCACGTGGGATTTCCACTGCTTGGAATATAGGCAGTATAATCGGGGCTACAGGACTGCTCCCCTCCACTTATCAGAACCTGGATAACACTCCCCAACCCTATCCTAAAGCCTACTACAGGGAAGCAGAGATAAGAAAAACAAAGACCCCAAGCCTGTCCTGAAAAATTCCAAAGTTCCAAACCAGACCCACCTGCATGACCTTTTTGCACCCGGAGCTCACTGGGGATTCGCACGCACGTGTGGACTGCATCGCATGCTCCATGTGCCGTGCAGGGGCTGATCTGGCTCTGTGACCGCAGGCCTGACTCCATTGTGTAGTCGAGTGACTCCCCGGGCAGTCACCTCCCGCTTCCCCCTTGGGAGTCCCCTCAGTTAAGGCAGCACAGACCACCGTGTCCTGCAGCCCCAGCCCACAGCAATGTGTCACCTTTACACCTTCCCCTTTGGCAGAATCTTTACAACCTTGTAAACAGGATACTTCAGCTGAACAGGTGTGAAACCTCCCCTGACCCACTGACTGTGAAATTCTGCTTGTGCTTCTCCTCTCCCCAGCCTTCCCCCATTACAAGAGCCACTGAAAGGAAGCCCACAAGCCCCTTTTGGTCATCGAGTGTTTTCCAGGCGTGAGCCACTCTCAAATGCCGGCTGACGATAATAAAGGACTCAAATTTGGCTTGGAGTGGTGGCGACCCTCTATGACCTCTGGAGGTTAAGTGTAACAGCTTAACGACCTGTCAGTCGTGCTCGTGCTGGCGGAGACCCCGATGGGAGACGCCCGGAACCGGCTACATTTAAACTCCTCATCCGAGTGTCCCATCATCACCTTAACAAACTCTGCTGTGCTGTCCTCGCTGCTGTGCACCACATCTGATTCTTCATCCGTCGTGCACAGGAGCACACGGACTTGTCCTGGAGCCCATCACCGGTGACGACCCTTCGGTCTTCACCCTACACCGTCCCTTAGGCGGAGTCCACGAGCTCACCGGGCCCTCGGCAGCCCGCTGAATGCATTGCTCCCCACAGCCTGTTTGTTTCGCACCCGCACCCCGCTCAGCATCTCCTAAGCGCCTTCACCGGGGTCAGAGTCCTCAGCCTTCTCTCGCACTGTGTGGGGTGTGAGGCACCCTGTGAGGCAGGTGGCGCTCAGTACTGCACATCCAGAAAGCTCATCAGTGACTGCGGTTCGGTTGCCGCGGAGGAAGCCGTGGGACCAGCGCGCTCTGCTCTGGGATCCTCCCGAGGTTACCTGAGGTCTCCATCTTCCTCTTCGGCGAGCTGCACCCATGCTCCGAGTCCAAATCTCACAGCTCTGCCCTTTCCCCCGCACAGCACCACAGCTCTGTGGGAAACTGGCTTCGAAAGAGAATTCTCTGTAGAGAATTTCACTCCCCTGGATTAAGCTGGATTTACTACTAGAAACGCCCTGCTTGAGATCTTCTTTGTTCAAGATGCTGAGGCCCATCCACATGCCCGGGTAGGTCTGAGCCAACTTCCGCTCCTCAGGAATATCTTCATCTCCAGGAGTCCTCGCTAGGATGTAAATGAGTGCAGTCTGAAGCACCCAATAAGTGTGCTGCCACTATGATGTATAACCGATACTGTAACTGAACCTGCTTGCTAATGTATATTCAGTTTTTACAGCCAATGAACGTGTGCCGAAGATGCCTCACTCGCAAGCCCCTTTTAGAATGTATATCTTCTTTGTTCACACCTTGGAACGGGCCAGGCTCCCGTGAGTCAATGCAAACCGGCCCACTGGAGTAATTAAATTTACAGCTCTGTCTGCACGGCGTCTGGGGTGCTTTCATCTTCCTGGACAAGCAAACACAAACCCTATAAACAAAATGAAGCTTGCTGCTTCAGTTCAACTATTCTCTCTCCCATCTGCTCCTTCTTCTGGAATGTCAGCTCTTGAACTTCAATAATTAATCCCTTTTTTCAAAGTCATTGTTATGGATTTTGCAAGTCAACAGTAAAACTCTGACATTTCTTTTTCTTCACGTTCCTGTACCAAAACTCCCAATCTTCCCTAAGGCAACAGGACCTCTCCCACTAAATAAGGGAAAGATGGGCCGGGGATCTGGCTCAGTGGTGCCACTGCCTGCCTCTCAAGTGCAAGTTCCCAAGTCCAATCCCCGGTGCCATAAATAAATAATAAATAAAAAGGGGAAGAGGGCTGGGTATCTGGCTCAGTGGTTCCTCCGCCTGCCTTGCAAGTACAAGGACCTGAGTTCGATCCCCAGTACCAAAATAAATAATAAATAAATAAATGGGAAAGATTGTGTACAAACACCTGGAAGTGGAAACCGCTCTGATTAGTAGTACCTTACTGCGTAGTAACTACACAAGGTCCCCACTTTGAAAAGTTCGCAGTTGATAGGAAATTTTCACCGAATGGTGAGCTAGGCCAGTATAAATTCCAGAGATTGGCTGTGATTGGCACACATTTGCAAAGTAACACACAGATTTAGCTCTTCCTCCAGCATTTTCTGGGTTGGGATATGAGCACAGGCTAAAGGACCCAGTCACACATCAGACCCTATTGCCTTTCAATTTTGGTTCCTTGCAACAACATATTCATCATAAAAGGAACTTAACCCATGCACCAAGCTGTTTGTAAGATGTCATCGAAGGGCCAAAGCCTTTTACTTTTTCAGATGTATTACCATCCAGATGAAATAGTTATTTCAGTACAAACTGAGTTCGTATTTCCACAAAAAATTGAAGACTGAAGCCGTGAACCAAAAGGAGGAAGTTAAGAGAATTTTTATTGGAAATACGGAGACACAGAAAAAAAAAAGGAGCCTGGCTTCTACAGGAGGGGAATCCAAAAAGTGGAATTTCCAAGAGGTTTCTCAGTAGAGAACTTTTTATGGATAAGAGGGAATTGCTCAGTTGTTGAGTGGTCACCTATTACAGGTGCCTCTGGGAAGTTAAAATGACCAATTGAAGCTCAGGCTTTCTAATCCAGCGTGCAGGGTTTAAAGGAAACTGGGATTTTAGAGAAAAACTGGTTATTTTGCATTTTAAGTTCCTCAAAACTTAGGAGCTTAGTAGGAAATGGCTGCAACTCCCATTACTAAAGAGGAGGCTGCACTCCATGCTGCCTAAGGAAATTTGGTCTTAGTCCAAAGTCCTGGTATTACCATTTTAGGCAGCTAAGTTAGGTAAAAATATTACAGGCAGTCAGTCAGGGATCAGCCCACAAAGAACAGTGCAGAAGATAAGAACACATTACAACTGTGGCTGAGGCCGAGGGACATCTGTTGAAGACAAGACAGACCTTTGTTGAAGACAAAGATAAAATGACTACACCTACTTATTGGGGATAAACCATAGTGATTGATGTCCTAGATAGGCATCCATCCCCTGGGTGGGGGGCCAGGACCTTAACCCATCTCGTCCAGGAAAAGTCTTTGTTCCATGTACATTTGCTATGTGACTTCCATCCCCGTATGATCCCAATTTAATCAATAAATGATTATGCTTCTAATCTTATTGGTTGACCATAGTTTTGTTCCACCTTGTGCTTTTTCCATTGGATCAATATTACCTAAGTGATTGTACTTGAAATCTTATTAGTTGATTATAGTTTTATCCCACCTTATACCCACCTCACCTTGTGGTTTTGATATAGGGCACCGAGTAATCCAAGTAAAGGAAATATCATAACGCTCAACCTGCTAGAAATCCAAAACTTGAGTTCATGTCCTCTAAAATTGAAGAATGAATTTTAGGAACAATGGAGGTTAAGAGTAGGAAGAATTTATTGAGAGAAAAATAGCTTCTGTCTAAGAGACAGAAGGGAGACTGGAAAGTGCATTGCCTGCCCACCCTGCTTCTCAAAGATGTTTCGTTGACCAAAACCACAAAGTGCAGCGGGTCCAAGATGGGACAAAACTATAGTCAACTAATAAGATTGCAAGTATAGTCCCTTAGGTAATGTTGACCACTGGGAAAGCAGGAACCATGAAGTGGGACAAAACTATGATCTACCAATAAGATTATAAGTATAGTCACTTAGGTGACATTAAATGGCAATCGGATGAGGAAGCATGTGAGGATAGTACTTTTCTTCTTTTTATAAAGCTGACCTTCAGTCAATATGTTATAGGACTGTCTTTCATATTGACTCCTGGAGGGCCACCCTGTCTAACTGCTTACAAGATACCTAATCAACTGCGCTTTCTACAGTAGTTTTCTCTACAAAACTCCCTTGAGAAGCAGGATCTCAAGTCACCCACGTGGGACCCCTTCTGTCTCTCTTAGAAGCTATCTTTCTCTCAATAAATTCTCACTACTCTTAATCTCCATTGTTCCTAGAATTCATTCTTCAGTTTTAGGGAACATGAACTCGGTGTGTCAGACATCTAGCAAGTTAGGAGTTACAATATTTCCTTTATATTATTTGGAGGTCCACATATCATATGTTTTATATCATTACTGGATTTTGGAGTGCTGGAGTCTTCCTTGTAGAGGTAATTCTAGGTTCATTCTGTCACAAAAAAATAAATGAAACAAACATAAACAGTGACAAAGTTCATATTTATCAAAGTTAGGAGGAAAAAAGAAGAGTGGGGAAAAAACAGGCTCTGTAGAATGAACTTGGGCCAAGTCAAAGTAGGAAAAGCAGAGGAAAAAATAAAAATACACTCTGATGTTACAGTTGAATTGACCAAAACTAGTCCAGATTTTTGTATACAACAAAAAAAGAATTGCCAAGCACACACACTGTAGTACGTAGTAAGTAGCTATGTTTATTTACTATCATGAGATGGAAGCAGCAGGAACAGGAAAAGGGAATGACACAGAAGACAGAGCCAAATAACTCCAGCTTCCGTGTATACAGGGTCAGACATCTTTGACACCAGGTGCCTCTCAGTGGTGTAGGCTTCCTCACCTTGACCATCCTGACGACCTAGGCTTTTGTTATTTTATTTTTGTGCCTCTTTTAGGACATTGGAAGCTGGATAACCATTAAGGTGGTGTTTACAGTTGAAAGAAGGGAAGGGAGTGACTCAGTCATCTTCCCTGTTTCTAACTACCTCTTCTTTTAGGACACTGGAAGCTGGATAACCATTAAGGTGATGTGGTATTTACAGTTGAATGGAGGGAAGGGAATGTGACTCACTCAGTTCCTTTGTTTCTAACTGTATTTTTCCCCCTTGAGATCCCTGATCCCCAAAAATCTTTGAGGGGAGTTGAAGGAGGAAGTTCTGTCTTCTAGAGATACTTACAGCTGACTAGGAATATTGGTCCTACCTACACAGAGCACAAGGAATGCTAGTCCTGACTGACCCAGGAGTTCACAGGAGATTAGCCCTTCCTCCAGAGATTTCTTGATGAACTGTGGACATGGAAGCAGGTCCTGATCTCAAATTATGGCCACCACCAGTAGTTTGATGGCTATTAGACAAGAAAAACAAATTTGAGTATGTGATTAAGATCTAAGTAGTAAATTTAGGAGAAGCATCAAAAGGGTCATGTCCAGGACAGTAACCAAGACCCCCCATTCCAGATATTTGGCCAGAATATACATGAGTCTAATGGTCTCTTGTGGGTCTTGGAAGCACAATCAGACAATCTTATTATTTTAGACCTACTGAACAAGGAAACATAGCACTTTGTTTCATCTCTTAGGAGGTGGAGTCCCCCCGATATACATCCACTGCTGCTAGTGAGTCTGTCTGATCTTGCAGGAGGGCAAGGCCCTGAGCAAGTCAAGACTCTTTCAAGTTCTTAGGTGGCTGTTGATGACAGAAGAAAGACGTGATTAGCTTTAAGGTCTCCTGTTGGTAGTCACTGTTTACTATCTGTCTTAGAGGTAGTTTTTGAATAATCCAGGATGATCCCAAAGAAATAAAAAAGATCCAAAAGATGCCATGTTATAACTTGAGACAGGAACCTTGTCGGGCACCTTTCCTGTAGGTTTCATCAATATGATAACTTGGGGTTTGGCAGTCTCTAGTTAAGAATAAACAAACTTTACCAAGAGATTTAAGGCACATGCAACCAACCATGAGCAATAGAATTGAAAGGCAGGTTGGGGAAGAAGCCACATGAGACACTGTTCTTAAGGGATTGGAACAGCAATATTAACCAGCTGGCTCCTAGACCTGTCTACAGGTATAGCTGGAAACTGCCAGCACGAGGCAGTCATTGGAGTCCCTTTTTCTGTTTAGTCTATGTTATTATTACTATTTCTATGTCTTTGATTTTATACTCCCCTGCTAGGTGTCCAAGACCAGGTTAAAGTGAGTTTTGTGTCAACCAAAATTTACCTCTTGTCTATTAAGGTCAGTTAAGGCTTTTTAGGCCTTACTTTTGGAACCATGTACACAGTCTTTCAGATCTTCTATCAGTGTCAGCCTCAAGGATGGGTCATGGTCTTGCTTGACCATGTAGCTCCTGATTGAAAGCAAGCATGGAAAACTTTTCCTCTTTACAGACCCTCCTTTTTGTTACACTGTGTATTGGTTGACTCCTGTGCTCCGGGCTCCAACAATCTCCTTGCTCAAGAGGTTAGGTGGCTCACTAAAGTTGTAGGATCCTGCAGAGAGGTTTCCTCATGCCCTGGGTCCTTGTAGACATTGGGGCGCCAAGGCTAAAATTTGGCTATCTTTTAAGCCCAACTGCCTTTTAAACTTTAGTCTCTAAACCTTAGTTGTTGAACACTCAGAAGGTCAGTTGCACCAGTATTGAAGTGGGAGTAGGAAGTTTAACTGTTATAATCTCATCTGGACATCAAACATTTTAAAATATAAAATACAGCCAGAGGACTTTTATTTCCCTGACAATCATGTTTGTCTTAGATATTGAGTCCCTGTAGAATACTGACAGAAAATAATTGTAAAGTTTTACTTAGAAAATTTAAGATCAAGGGCCACACAGCATTTTAGCGTAACAGCCATGATGACACTGTCATCTTTGAAATGCATTTAAATGCCCATCTTAGTATAGAATAGTTTTTTAATTAGTTACCTTTATCTAATTGCAAGATATTGAGTGACTTAAAGAAACTTTTATCTACTTTGTTATCCTTTATGTAGTGCCATCAAAGTAGAATGCACCTGTCTATACATGTACCTTATAAGTTTTTAATGTCTAGCCTTTAAGTGTTTTTAGTGTGTGACATTGTCTGTACTGCTTAGTGCCTGAGCATCTCTTAAGTGTAGTGATACGTACATAACATACATATTACATAAGGTTTTTTATTTAAAAATTACCATTTAGTATGTGATCTCATGCTGGCTTGACATACACCTCTTACCACAAGTAGCTGGAACACAAGTATTACAGATAGGCAGATATCTGAGTCTAAAAGAAAAGTTTATCACCATAAATAAGCCTAGCCTGGAAGCCACCAGTATGCTAAGACATCTTTCTATTTTTTTGTCTTTGAAGACCTGAAAGGCATGAATACATTTAGTACACAGTAAAATCAGCAATAATGAGTGTCATAGCTATATGGAAATCTTTCTCTCTTAATTTAGTTTTGTGCTAAGAGCATCTTTAATTAAGAAAACCTTATTGTTTTACCCACAGAAAACTTAACCTTATGATAACAAACATAAACATATTACAATAATATATTTAGCAATGCTTATTGGAGTTTGTCTCCAATAAGGCTATGGAAATTATTGGGAGTCCTTTTAGTGAATAAAGACTGGAATAAATGTTTCCAGGCAACTTCTCCTTTATTCACCAAGGGGAGTCTTGTCCTGCTATTTTCTCAAGCCAACGGATTCCCCATTTAGTTATATTTACAAATTCTTTTTCAGATAATCTATGAGAACCAGACCATAACAATTAATGCATTATTTGTGGCCAATGAAAGACTCCAAAGTTATTGTACACAACCAACAATAGGCATTGCATTTGTAAAACCAGCCTGTACATCATTTTGATGGCCTGGCATCCCGGCTGGAAGCACATCCTTAACTTTAATGACACTTATTTTATCTATAAGCCAACTTAAATGATAGACATAAATATTTTAACCTATATAAACTGTTTTCCATGGAAATCCCAAAAAAGAAAAAACAAGAAATGGTTGAGCTCAAACAAAAGAGCTGTAGGTGTTGCAACTGGTTATTAGAACAAATTGAATTAATAGATGTACAGACAAGCACACACAGACTATTTTTTATAAACCAGAAGGCACTGAGATGTATTTGGTCATGGTTATTTTTATGAATCAGGCACAACTATTATTTTATTAAGTGTAGTAAACAAGACACTAATGAGAATATTCACACAGTTTACTTAGAGTGAGCAAACTATTGTATTTATCGGGTTTACCAGAGTGATTGGTGTTTTCCTTTTTGAAAAGAAACTTTAGGTCATCTATTGGTTCACAAGTATATAAAGTTTGTGCTCCTTCATCTTTTGGAGTCTCAGACAGTTTGGGCTTTACTCTGGAGAGATGATTTTCACTATTTTCTGTTTCTTAGTGGCAAAATATATAGGATTGTGAGATATTGCATTAGGCAATATTTTCCTGATGGCTTGACTGTTGATAAAATGGGTGTAGTGCAGAGCAACTGGCAGCAGTAACCCGTAGCCAAAGTTATCGATGATGGGCTTTAACCCCAGTCTAGCTTCACCGTTCAGGAAGGACTTCTTCTGTGAGGATACAGAGTAGGCTCCTTTAGCTGAATGACACTGATGTAGCTTAACGGCCCTCCCCGGGGCACCATCGCACCATGCCTGGGGATCTACTTCCAGCAGACACATCAGGCTCCATGGGTTCAGACTGACTGGGTCCCTAGCAAATAGGACATGGGTTACCAGAGATCTGAGCGTCAGAGTGCCCTGACTAGGAAGCCTGGGGATCTACTTCCAGCAGACACATCAGGCTCCATGGGTTCAGACTGGCTGGGTCCCTAGCAAATAGGACATGGGTTACCAGAGATCTGAGCGTCAGAGTGCCCTGACTAGGAAGAGTATATTTCTTTCAGTTATTGGTATGGGGCACTCAGGTATCACCATAAAGGCAGCTTGGAAAAGCAAAGCTTCCAGATGGCGGTTCAGAGAAAGAGTAAAGAAAGCTGTCTGGTTAACTCCCCCAGGGCGCACAACAATTTTAGAGTGGGATGAAAGCTCTCTCCAAGAAGAAACTAGAAATGAGTAATTCACACCATTATCTCCTAAGCATATAATCCATTTACCCACTACATCGAGTTACCAAGTATGATACTCGAGCCGGAGCTTCGGAGGCAGCCTCAGGCACCATCACGCCTCCTAGTTTGGACTTTCCTCCCTGGCCACCATGGTGAGGGTGCCCTCATCCCTCTCTGGGAACAAAAGCACTCACTCTCCCAATGCCCATGTTTGACAGGTCCAACGGTCTAGGACATCTCAAGGGCACTCCTTTGCCTGGTCCCGCTTGCTTGTCCTTGAAGCACTCTGCCTTGCTCTCCAATACTCTTTAGAGTGCCTCAGATCACCCAGAGCTGCGGGCTTCGTCATCAGCCTTATAACATCGGGCAAGCATGGCCTTAGCCTGCTTCCTTTCTTTATCCGGTTCTTGCTTGTCCTCTATCACAGTTGTTGAACACCAAATAAGTTTCATTGACCAATTGGCTTATTTCAGTTTGTAGACCTGGCTGGAGTTCTTGGAGCCTTTTCCCAGTATCTGGAGACAACTGACTAATAAAATACTATTTTAGGATAATCTGCCCTTCTCTAGGCTTAGAGTCTAAAGCAGTGCATTTACAGAGGGCCTCTTCAAGCTGAATCTGAAAAGCAGCTGGGTTCTCATTGAGGCCCTGACTAACAGACCTGAGCTTATCGTAGTTCGCAGGCGTGGGCAGCCCTTGTCACCTACCAGCTAAAATGGCCTTAATGCGTGACTTTCCTTTGGTTCTCTGCCCACTGTGGTATGGTCCCACTTAGGCCCTTCTCAGGACCCAAACGATGCAGCAGTTGGCTGGTTAGCAGAGGGTGAAGCTGCAAATGCTTCATCACTGACCTGCTTTGCAGCCTTATAATACTTTTCCTCTCTACAGCTGTGCAACAAGAAATAAGGATGAATTGAACATCCTGCCAAGTCAGATCGAAAGCCATCATCAGGGTGTGAAAACTGTCAGCACACTTTTCAGGATCCTTGAGGACAGAAGCCTTTTGTCCTACATCTAATCTTTTCCATACAGCATTGGTGCACATCTTCTCCTTGGAATCCACTTTTTTCCCCAGAAAGAGGCAGTGAGAGGATCTTCCAAAAGAGTAGAAAGTTATCTTCCTTGCCGGCTGGGTTGTCTGCTTCTGCTTGCCCACTTCTGCCGAGGTCTCTGAAACTTTCTGGGCTGCTGACCCCTGTGGTGTCTGGTGGGGTCTTCTAGGCTGCTGTGCAGTAAAAGCCCTTGGCTCACTGTCTGCTGAGGTCTCCCAAGGTTTGGTAAAGTCCTCCCGGTTGGCTCACCAGATGTTACACTTGAGTGGGCCAAAAATAGCCCAGGTTCTTGTATAAGCCAAGTGTACACACCGTAGTATATAGTAAGAGCTATGTTTATTGGAGATCACCGGATGGTAGCAGCAGGAACAGGAAAAGGGGAAAGCACGTAAGAGAGCCCGACAACTCCGGCTTCCGGTATGTAAAGGGTCAGACATCTCCAGCACCAGGCACCTCCACTGTGTCTCTCACTGGTGTCAGTGACCTGCTGCCTCGGGCATCACGACCTCCTGGCTTTTATTTTGTGCCTCTTTTAGGACAGAGGAAGTACAGATAACCATTAAGATATTGTGTTTACAGTTGAATGGAGGGAAAGCTCCCTTGTTTCAGACTGCAATACTACAGCCTAGGATGGGGACCATGAAGAGACACAATAGTGACCCTGATGGCCAGGGCCCACTGCGGCCTCGTTTCCCTGTCATCCTATCCGAAGGCCGCTGGAGTATCGAGTCCACACACTCAGGGTTTTGGGAATGCTTCTGTGCATGTGTGTCTTGTCCTGCCTTTAGCCACATCTTAGCTTCCTCGTTCTTTAGCCCACTGTCCTTTTTTTTTTTTTTTTTTTTTTTTTTTTTTTTTTTTT
>NW_022900914.1:591675-596961 GCF_012274545.1 Fukomys damarensis | reverse complement strand
GTGAAGCAGAGTGGAACCACTGTCCATTTTTAATTTAATTCTTAATTTATGTGGCCCTCACTCTACTCTCTCTCAGGCCCTTTCCCTAGCTAGCTGCCTTATTCATGAGCTAAATAAATGAACTGTTTTTTACACAGAGACATGTTCAGGTTAATGTCTTGGCTTGGCAATTCTGTAAACCAAACTGTAGTGTAGATGAACCTGTCATTGTTGAGAGCAGAAAGAAATTATTCCATCAGACTCAAAACTGAAATGGGCAAGGGTCAGCTCTATTTTTTAATTTTTAGTCAAGCCCTTAAATAATAATAGTAATAACTTTCCATAGTCACTGAATTCAGAAATTTGTCAGAGCAAAACAGGAGAATGCAGGTGGCTGGCTTTCCCAGGGAAGAGAGGGCACCTTGATTGCTAAGAACAGAGCCCTGTGTGGCCATCTGGCTATGCTCTCCCAGGGCTTTGCACTGTGCATACACAGGAGGTGCAACCACAGCCATGAAATAGCCCCAGTGTGGCAGAGCGGGGGTGGGACTGTGGCCACAGGCTCAAGGTAATTGCGGGACTTTTTTGGTCTTTGCTTCTTGCCATCCAGACTGCCTTTGATTCACACTACTTCTTAAGTGTGATCTTCTTAACTCTCATAAATTCTATGAGCTCCCAAGAAGCTGTTTCCATTAAATTTGTCAGTCACTTTTCTGTTACTTACAACCAGTACCTTGGTCAAGATTCACACCAGAAAGGCCTGTTCTTTCCTGCTGTTGCTTTTTGCATCTGTGTTTAAGGAGCACTGTGCCAAGCTTTATTTCCTCCTTCCCTATCTGGGTAGGTTGGACCAAAACTTCACCGACTGTGAGTCTGTTACTGGGTCCTGGGGTTCTGACCACTCCACCGAGAGGTTCTTTCCACATCCTTCTCATCCTGAACGAAGAGCTGGACAAAACAAGTGCAAAAGGTGGTGAGGTTGTGCATTCGGTAAAGGTAGGAAAAGAAATGTGCTCTTCGAGTAGTGTGGGTGGATAAAAGGTAGAAAGAGAAACACGCCCTCCAGAGTCAGAAGGGAACCCTGTGACCAGGAGTCCAACAGGGGCCTCAGGCCGAGACCAGGTCTAGGCAGCCCTGTCAAAACCCTGTTAGAGATCACACGGGAACTGAAGATGGCGCCCTCTGCTTGGTCCCAGGTGCAGGGTCTGGCAAGTGCTTCTCTGAACGTTTCCCGGATCTCTGGGACCGGCAGGTCACCCACTTGTGCTGATGGTTGGCCGCACCTTCCCCCCCTGGAGCCCAGCCACTAGCTCCCCACTTCTCCTGCCGTCAGCCGCGCCACCTTGAGCTCAGGCTGCTCTGAGATCGCTCACTGCTGCTCCAGCGCTTGAATGTGCGACTGCCAAGACGGAAGCACTGCATTTCTGTCCCTCTTGCTGATCACGATAAAGGCTAAAAATAAGGTTGGGCAAAGCTAGGCCCCAGGGCAGCCCCCAGCACCCGGCCTACATTACCAGGAGGAACGCCACAATCTGCTTTGCTGCTAGCCGCTCCTCGTGACTGATGAGGAATTAGACCTTGCCTTCGGATGGTTCCACAAATTCTACACACACCACAAATGGTATTCCACGCTTTCTCATGATCGGATGCCGTCCCCAAGCTTCGAAACCAGCGTCAGTATATCACACGGAATGCTCCGGTCCAGCACACAGCGCCAGATTCAAATGAGGGATTGAAAGCGCTGCTTTCTGATTGGCTCCACGTACTGGGCTCAGGTCCTGAGTTCTGCACACGTCCTCTGGCGTTCTGCCCAGTTGTTTGTCCGGTTTACCTAACCCTAATCTCCTGCCTCAGACCCATCGATAACCCACCATTTATGTCACATACTTCACACACTGTAAAATATTTCCACATTCTTTTACACTCCAATATGCATGGGACACAGATGAATTCTAAAACGCACGTAGACTGTCACCGATGGCTTTAGCATAGTCCCTTAAATCACCAGTCTGACAGAATGATTCTTTCGAAAGACTCTCTAGCCAGACGTGATAGTTCACCCTGCAGTCCCAGCACCTGGGAGGTCCTAACTCTTTAGTGTATGTACTAAAGAGTACTTAACTGTGCCTCTGTGCTCGTGGACACACGCGCACACACACATCTGTCGCCTGTGCACCCTGGCCTAGCACACAAATCCACTGGGAGCCTTGCAGCGTCCCAAACTGCTTCCCTGGAACCTGCCCAGGGTCCCTGTGAAAACACCACGGAAGCCTGTGGCTGCACGTGTCCCCCACCGACTCTGCCGTGCTGCTGCAGGCCTCGCTCCTGAAGGGATCCAACTCCCTCTGAAACCTCCAGTCTACAGACCTGCCTGTCGGGTCGCCTTCCTCTGCGGGGTCTCGCACAGGTATCGGGCAGGTGAATTCACATGGTGAGGCCCCCACCTCTCCGCCCCACAGGTACCCTTCTGCTCGCTGCGAAGACACCCCGGAAACACGCCCACCCCTCAGCTTTGTCATATGCCTAAGCCCACACGTGGCAAGATTCTGCCTGTATTTCAGCAATCCCCATAGGCACCTCTAATGTACAGACTGAGCTTTGGTTTTTTACAGTTCATTTTTAAGAAAAAAATTTCAATAAATCAAATAAGATAAAATAGGAGAAGGGAGGAAGAGAAGGAACAGAAATACAAAGACAGATCTGACAGGTTCCAGCTGGGTTTTCTCTTGGTGTTGTAGAGAAGCAGGTGTTAGTAGTACAACAGAGCTGCCTCCCTCCTTCCAGAGTCCCCTTCTTGAGATGCGGGTCACATGGGCATGGGCTTCCTGAGCTCCGCTCGGGCACTCTTTAAATTAGGACAACTGGAAGAGGACTTTGTAACGATGACAGTAACATGTACCAAGCACCCACTACACCTGGCATTGCCAGAGTGTGGGCACCATCAACAGCCCCACGCACCTCAGAGCAGAGTTCCTGGTACACTGGTACACTGGAGGTGTTCAAAGCTGCTGGCAGGATGCAGGAACAAGTAAGAGCTGTGGCCTGCAGCCTGCAGACTTCTCTTATTACGGAGCACAACAGGAAGAGGAGAGCAGCAGCTTATCCCTGCTGGACTTCTGCTAATACCCTTGCTGGTCTACCACGGCTTTTGTGTAAAGAACATGGGAAAGAGTTGAGGCGGTGAGATGTAGGGCCGGTGTTGGTCTGCTGGGCTATTGTACCAAACCACCACAGACCAGGCAGCTCACAAGCTATGGAAATTCACTTCTCATAGTCCTAAAGGCTGGGAAAGCCAAGATCAAAGTGCCAGCAGATTCCAGGCCCTGTGAGGGTCCACTCCAGTCAGAGAACCAGCCCTGTCTTGCCGCTGTGTCCTCACAGGGAGAGGAGGCCAAGGAGCTTGGAGCCCTTTCATAAGGCACGAATGCACTCGGGGCCCTGACCTCACCATTTCCCGAAGGTCCAGCCTCCTCATATGTCTCATCAAGGGTTAGGATTTCATCCGATGGATTTTAGGAGAACACAAACCTCCTAACCTTAACTGGGCTGAGCTCCATGCTGCCCCGTGACCTGCTGTCAGCCATGTGTGATGTCTCCGGGGTTCCCATAGATGTTATATAGCATAGGGCAGCGTGCACCGTTGCAGATGCCCCACACAGGAGGCTGCTGTGCTAGTCTGCTCTCCATACTGGGGCAAAACACCCGACCTACATGACATACAGGAGGACAGGTCTACTTTGGCTCGTGGTTTAGAGGGTTCCATCCACGGTAAGGGGGCTCCAGTGCGTTAGGCCTGTGGTGAGGCAGGCAGCTGCTCCCCTCGAGGAAGTCAGGGAAGAGAAAGACAGAGAGGAGCAAGAGAAGCCCAGGGACAAGACAACCCTTCCAAGGCACCGGCCACCCTCTTGCTGCCCACCTCTGCACTGCCGCACGGGGAGCAAGCCCCTCAGCACAGGAGGGCTTTTCACGCCTCAACCAGAACAGCTGCCGGCCAGGCACGGGCACCCCACCGGGAAGTGCCCTGGCCCGGCAATGGTGGCAGAAGCTGGGCCAGGAGAAGAGTCCGGTGGTCTCCCCCGACAGACAAGGCCCGGGCAGTCCCCCAGAGGACAGCAGAGCCTGTGACATGAGAGTCTGTGCCCGCTCGGGCCGCACCCACTCACACCGGCACACCCAGGTGCAAGAGTGGCTGCCGCTTAGTCTTCCCCACTCCTGCTGCAGGGCATCAGGTCAGCAGCTGCAAATCAGCCTCTTCGAGGTCCTCATCCCACAGGGGTCTGAAATCATCTGCACAAAATGCCCGAAACACTAGAAATCCGGACCTGTCTTCCAGGAAGCAGCGCTGGATTCCCAGCGCCCCACAGTCCTGGACCCCAGCCCTGGGCCCAGCACAGGGGAGAGCTGGGAGGCAGAGGACAGCCCTCTCCCGTCAGGCCCGCCGCTGCACAGGGCAGGGTGGCTGAGGCCAGCCGTCTGGGGCCAGGCTAGGGTGGGCATTGAAACTGGACGGAACTGCCCGTAATAAAGGAAAGGAAGCCCCTGGGATCTGAGATCCTGGGATCTGCGTCCGGATTGAGCGTGGGACGGTGGGGAATATCCTCGGTTTCTACCCAGCGAACGGGGCTCCAGAGAGCCTCCCTGAAGCGCCCGCGTCCAGACCCCGCTGTGACTGCACAGAGCACCACGCGGCCACCACCGAGGCTGGCGGCCGCTGCCCTTCGTGAATGCATAACCATAGACACCGCTGCGTCCCTGGGGCCCGGCCGCGGCGGCCTTCTGGGGGGGTCGGGCCCCATCCCCCCTCCCCTGAGGATGTTAAAGGAAACTGCTGAGGGACGAGCCAAGGCTGGGCTTGTGGGTCAGCGGAGCCCTAAAGTGAACGACCTAAGACAGAGGTGTGTGAACTACAGGCTAGGAATGGCGGAAAATCCAAAGGGAAGACGCGCTTCGGCCGCCTCAAGCTGCGGGGCAGAGCGGGTTGTGTGCAACACCGGCCCACAGAGCCTAAAATGCTTACTCGCTAGCCAGGTGGTTCATGCTATCGCGACCGCACTCTGGGAGGCCGAGGCACGAGGATGGCACATTTCAGCCAGGCCCAGGCAATTTAGTGACTAGGCGAAGTCCTGTCTCAAAAAATAAAACTGGGCTGGAGCTCACTGCGGAGGATTGAACTTGGGTTCAGCCTCGGTGCTGGGAAACACACAGCTTGAAGACCCTGCGTGGAAGACGGGCACCTTCCTCCCCCGATCGCAGTCCTGCTTCTCTTGCGGGAGCCCGAACAACTCGCTCTGCGCAGCGACCTCGGCC
>NW_022900914.1:580461-591479 GCF_012274545.1 Fukomys damarensis | reverse complement strand
CGGCCGCGGGTGTCGGATTTACCGCAGGAGGCCTTCCGTGATCGGAGCAAGCGTGTGCACAATTTCATTTGGCCACTCGGGCACTTTTAATATGGGGAAAGGATTGCTAAACATGATGAAGTAATTTCGGAAATACCGAGAAGCCCTTTTGCTCAGTAGCGCCTCCCTGTCGACCTACCTCCATCCCCTATCTTTCCCTCTCTCCTTTGTTCTCCCAGGCAGGAAATGGGAGGAACATAGTACTTTCTTACATGTCCTTCTTACTCTATGCCAACAATTTGCCAGATTTTTTCCCCTTAAGAACTTCAGGGCGTAGGAACCAAGGAACTGCCTGCTTCACAGATAAAGAACTCTTCAGAGCCAGTTGCAATCCTAGCATTCTGGGAGGCTGAGGCAGGAGGATCCCAAGTTTTAGCCCAGCCTGGGCAACTGAGTGGTTTATACTGAGACCCTGTCTGAAAACTTAGAGGTAGGAGCACAGGTGAAACCCAGCCAGGAGCTCAATGACTGCCAGAGTCACATAGTCAGCGGTGCCAACACCAGGAGGGGAGCACTAGGGCTCTTTCATGGCTGCACAGCCCCATCTCCAGCCTCACCAAACTAGAAACCCTCTGGTTTGAAATGGGGCACCTGCCTGGCACCAGGAGGGACACCTTTGTGATCAGTTTTGTTCCATCAGACCAGTTCTGGTCCTCCTCCTGTGGCCCCCAAATGGTCCCCTAAGGGGTGGCTGCAGGTGGGCTCCTTCCTCGTACCGCGAATGCCCGCGGGTGGCTGACAGCTGGGTCACACCTGGGACTACTCCTCCAACTGCTCCTCGGCATCTGGAGCAGGTGGGGCTCCACGCCCTCAGTGGGCCGACACTTGCTCCACCGGGCCTCCCCGGGCCTTGGCAGAGCTGCAGTTCTATGACCGCGGCCTCACAGCTAGTGGGCCACGGCAGCCCAGACGTCGGAGGCCGCTTGCCCGGCTGGCTTATCTCTGAGGACTGGGAGACCCAGCCTCTCAACTTCGTGGGGTGCTGGGGTCACATAGTCCCTACTTGATCTTCACCATGTACAGGGAGGCTCCGAGACCCCGTTTCCCGAAGACCCCTGTGCCCTCTGACCTCCGTAGCAGCGCATACTCCCGTTGCCATGCAGGGAGCATGATTTCGTGGGACTTAGAACACTGACCACGACGCAATAGGTGGCTTACACATTTGGGGGGCTTATATAAATAAGTAATTGGCTCTACCAATAAGGAACAATTATTTGTGGGTAGCAATGTTTGGAAAAGTAGCCACATATCTTATAGAATATATGAAAGAGTACGGAGACCCTTTGAACTTGGCGTGAATTTCATTTCTGCTCCGTACTGGCTATAGACCTTGCAGGTATTTAGTCTGTATGGCCTTCAGCTTCCCTCTAAGTTGGGGGCAGTGTCGTGTGTTTTTGCAGAGAGCAGTGGGGTGAGTGGATAAAATATTGTCAGGTGCCCATGCGAGTCCCTACCACGTGTAACTCATCCCCTAACAGCCGTACGTTCAGCATCTCCAGCGACATTAGCACCTCCTGGAGACCTAGGAAGCAGGGGCCAAGGAGACAGAACCCCACATTTCAGCTTTTGTCAAAAGTAACCTACAACAGGGAAAAGGCGTTGAAAGTGCAGACTGTGTGTCCACCGCCTGGGCCCCATTCGGTTCAGCTCTGCGCGGTGGCATGGCTGCAGGAAGTGTCTTCCTAGCCACACAGCAGGCCGGTGAATTAGCAGGAGGATGTGAAGCAGAAGGGTGTGTGGAAGAAGCTGCCTGAGCCTCTGTCCCGACCAGCTCAGCTCAGGAAGACTGACAGGGCCCTGGCCACACCATCCTCTCCCAAGAAGCTCCACTGTCTCCTCGGCTCACCTTGGGGCTGACATCTGTGTGCAGTTGAGTGGCCTGTGCCTGCTGGGCATGACTGGTCAGGGCACATCCTGCCCTGGAAGCCGTGCCAGGCTTGGAGCTTTGAGTCGCTGGGTGAGTGATGTACTAGGAATCTTGCCTCTGGCTTCCCTGAGCCCTTTTAATAAACAAACATCAGCTGAGTCAGGCTCAGAAGCCACTTCTGAGTGCTGGGGTCCCACTGAGTCACACCCCCCGGCTCCTGAGGTTGACACTGGTTATTTTGAACTGCGTTTCGGTCGCAAGTGTGGTCCATAGTAAGCATACCTGCAGCTGATGTCCACTTCCCGGGGGAGGGGTCTTCTTCCTGGAGGAGATTGTGCAGAAGAGGATGGCATCAGTCTGAAGTCAGCTTCATCATGAGTAATCTCATGGTGGCATCCAACTCAGGGATTCCCAAGATATTTAACTGCACTTGTTTTTCTGAGCTGCCCAGCCCCTCCTGCAGCACTCTGAAAGGCCCCAAGGAGTTTTAGGCCATAGCAGATCTGCTCCCAGAGGACCTCAGTGAGAGCTCACAGGGATACCAGAGAGAGGTGGAGTTTGCTACTCACATAATAGCAGGTGGTGACACAAAACCTGTCTTGTTTTCTGTGTTTTAATTGTGCCCTCCATGAGAGGGAGAAAGCATCACACAGGCCAACGATCTCTTATGCTAAATACTTGGGACCAGAAGTGTTTTGGTTTTCAGATTCTAGTGTATTTGAAAATACATAAGGAGATGCCTTGCGTGTGAGGCAGTCTAAATATGAAATAAATACTTTATAGCTAAAGGGTAATTTTACACAACATTTTTAGTCCACCTGCATTGGACTGCAAGTCATCCCATGAGGTCAGAAGTAGAAGTGTCCACTTGTAGAGTCATGGCAGTGCTGAAAACCTTTGAGATTTTGGGACATTTCAGATCAGGGATTTTCAGATTAGAGGTGTTCAGCCTGTATACAGCAGGAGCATACGACAAGAAGCTAATTAAACAGGGCTGATTTAAAACTTCCAACATTAGCTGGAGGTCCTCCCATGGCAATCAAGTCTCTGGCCGTGATATGGTCAGAATTCTTTCACCACAGAAAGATGGCAATTTCACCATAACTATATGATTTGATGTAGCCACGGATCCTCCAGAGCCAGTGTTCCTTCTCACGAGGAAGTGTCCCTGCCCTCCACCTCACATTGCTTGAAAGAGCTCATGGGTGAGGGAGGTGTGTAGAGGTACAAGGAAGACCTCTCCTGGACCAGTAAGGCACTCCCCATGGTGCTGTAGGTTAGAAAGTGGTTTGAAGCTATTTCTACTCACTTCCTTTGCGTTGCTCTCCAGAATACTCAACTAGTTTCATATTCCAGTGAGAGAGTTATGTTGTCATATCGACTCTCCAGCTATTTTCCCATTACTCGGTTTTGATATTAGAGGATCCATTCATTCGTTCATGCACTCATTTTGGTGCTGGGGATTAGGCCTGTGGCCTCATGCACTCTCCCACTGAGCCAGACCCTCCGCTCTAGAGAACTTTAAGTGTCCAGTGAACAGAGGCCTCGCCATCCCCAGTGTGAAGTGCTTGGCAAAACTGTGAGGATCAGTGAGACAGACCTTTAAGAACTTCATCTAAGGAAAAGGAAAAAAGGATGAGGAAAGGGAAAAAATGGAAATGAAGTCTTTGTAAATAGGGAAGAGTGGAGGGGTAAAGGGAGGGCAGGGGTATGGGGAAAAAAATGAGAACCAGGATCTGTCATGCAAAGGTACGAGAGCCCAATGATCAGTGTACCTGTATTGTATACCTAAAATGTACCAATAAAGAAAGGGGAAAAAAAGAGTTTGCTCTAGCAGTAAACTTCACATGTGTATTTACTTCAAACTTCCCGGTCTTTCTCCATGTTTTCTGCACAATTCAGCAACAGACCTGTCTGTCCTCGTGATCTTCATCCCCACTGGAGCTCTGCAGTGCCCTCTTTGCAACTGCCTTAGGATCCTCAGTCCCAACAAACCAGGTGACCCTAAGAGCTACCATTCAGAGGGCCTTCAGTGCGTCCAGCTCTACCAGGAAACAAGCGGTACACCGGTGTTAACTCGCCAATCTCCCGAGCCCCTGCCCGCCCAGCTGTTATCCTCATTTTACCTGTCAGGAACTAAAAAAGCGCTGTTACACAGCATGGTGCGCCAGGATTCCAGACAGTGACCTGTTTGCAGCCCTGGCCCTCGAGTCTGGTCTTCTGTGGGGGCCTGCGCATGGCATGAACACGTGGTCTTGTCACCCTCAGGACTTGTAGGTGAGAATCACTGCTGAGTCTGGCTACAGGGAGAAAACTCTGTGAAAGCAGGAAGTCAGCTTACAATCTACAGGTGTAAAGTAAAACCTGCCTCATGTTTTGGCTCCTTCTGTGGGAAATTAGCCCCAGAAAGCCTGCTAAAGTGAGCATCCATCAGAGGCTACATCTGGGTAATGCAGGCTAAAAAGCTGTGTGTGCGGTTTGGCAGTTTTCTCTGAGTCGTTCACACTCATTCATTGGTTTAACCTGTGCTTCTGCTACTTCAGGAGCAGCCGGGCACCTCTTCTGGGTGTCTGCTGCGTGCCAAACCTCTGCTGTATGATGTCTCACCTCTTAGAGGGAATGTTCTGGAACAGTCTGGGGCTGGGGCTGTAGCTCAGTGGGAGAGCACTGGCTCAGCATGCAATGAGGCCCTGAGCTCAACCCCCAGCAATACACACACACACGGATTAACTTGGTTCACCAAGTACTCTGGAATTACCCTTCACCTTCTTTGTAGGAATAGTTTTTAGCCCCAAAGTTAGCCTTTTAAAATTTTATTGGCATGTGTGTTGCAATATATGGTATTTATATTTGTTTTAGAGAAGTGGAACATATATATAATTTCCAATCTCCTTTTCTTCTCCTTCTTACCCTCTTCCCTTTGTAGGATTTGTTTTGTTTTGTTTTGTTTTGCACCAGGGATCGAACTCAGGACCTTATGCCTGCGAGGTAGGCACAGTGCTACTGAGTTAAATCCCTGCCCCCCTTAGTGGGCTTTTTGATTTTCAAGATCAGATGCTCTGTTCCTCAGATTCAGATGACAGCTTCTAGGTACTTGAATATATATCCGAATGAAATAAGAAGCGAGTTTATTTCAGATCAAGAGATTTAATCTATCAAGACCCAGAAGCCCAAAGTGTTCACAACCTAACAGGACTGCACAAAGATCTCCAGATGTCTCTGTTGAGAGACAAGTTCCAGTCATCTCAAGGGACCCGCACGAAGGTAAGCAGAGGACTGTGTGGCAGTGTGCCTCAGGGACATGCATGGGAGGAAATCCCATGAGGTTCTTCCATCAAGCTAGCTGGGGTGGGAGCCGAGGGTCCCACGAAAGACCATTGTCCAGTGGTGCTGGGTGGAAGGAAGGATTCCCACTGAGAAGAAACTCAAGATGCTCAGTTTACAGTCTTGGCTCAGGCAACTCCTCGCATTTTCCATCTGGCAGAGAGTCTTGTGCTGGCCAAGCCTTGATGTCCTCTTGCTTGTGATGCAGGGTCCTGCTTCTAGCTAGGTTCCCAAGCCCAGAAGCTCCACCGTTAAAAAGGTGGATTTGTAAGTTTATAATCTGAGGAATGTTTCTTCTTCTTTCTTTCTTTACTTACTTATGTTTTTAAATTCTGTGGTACTGGTATTTTTTTCCTTTTTGGTTTTTGGAGATAGGGTCTCATTATGTAGCCCAGGCTGGCCTTGAACTCCTGTCTCCTGCCTCCAGCTCCTGGGTGCCGGGATCATAGGATGTTGCCCCACACCCAGTGGTCCTAGGGATACAAACCAGGGCTTCACATTGAGGTACATCCTCAGCTCTTTTTTTAATGCTTTGTTTTCACTTTGAGAACGAGATCTAAGTAACTAAATTGCTCAGGCTGAGCTTCAGTCTCCCTGAGTGCTCGGATTACCATCACGCAGCACCATGGCTGGTTTGCCTTCTTCTAACAAATAGCAATTTAGAAATTACAAAGGACAACATGTATGGGGGAATCTCTCTCACAAAGTCAGCAGAGACTGCCTTTGATAGGAGCACTACTTGAAAAGCAGTTTGAATTTGTCTTGAAATTTGTCTTTCTTAACATGGTGCCCTTTAAAAGAACGTGAATATATACGGAATATGGAAATGATGATATGTGAATATATATTATGGCACCTCGATGAGAAGTTAGAAGTCTATCTTTAAGTAGCATGTTGTTTAAGCTTCATTATCAAATACTCATGAAATATGGATTCAAAGCAAATTTTAAATTATAAGGTGAGGAAAGAGGTGCTATGTGCAAATAAGCAGACTTTTATTTTCCATAAAATTCTAAGATGTAAACTTTACAGAAAAAAAGTGAAAATGGAGTTTTTTCCCAACCACTCAGCTCTGTAGCTTAACTGCTACTGAAACAAACATTTAAATTAATCGCCAGGGTGCTAACCAATTGTGATTCTCGGCAGACTCGAGGTGCTGCTTGCTCTGCTGTGATATGCAGCAGAGCACAGGCAGTGCCGCAGACCACAGGCCGTGCTGCATGCTTTTACTTGTGGCCAAACCTGTGTTTCAGCTTGTGGGTGAGAGACATGCAGAAGAGTTTTGGTAGCACTTTCTTGAAAATAGAGTTCTCAGCATGTTGTAACACATAAAAACTACTTCTGTGTTGGCTCTTGAATTTCAGAGTTCCCGTGGCTCAAGCTGAAGTCTTCTGGGCACAAGCCAAGCCTGTCACGCCACCTTCACCTGTGGCAGAGTCAGTTGTCACGGGGGCCCTGGCAAGGGCAGCAGGAGACGGGCAGGGAAGTGGGAGCTGGCAGAGGTGGAAAATGTGCCACTCAGATGCCCACACTAGCCCTGAGCACATGGTGCACCCCATCTGCCCCATCGCCCATGCGCCTTCCTCACCAGTGCGTCCGTTTCCTGGCCTCTCATGCACACATTTCCTGTCTGTCGGTTTCCACCCTTTCTTCCCTTCCTGGACTCAACCTAAAGGACTCTATCTCAGTTGTCCATCGCTTCCCAAATCTACCCTTAGGGCCTGTTAATGTCCATACTTAGTGTAACCGTCAGTGCTTCCTGCAGGAAAAGATTGAATGTCTTGTACAGGTAGATAGACGGATGTACAGATATAGACGTGGATGTAGACAGGTGGTTCACTATGCCTGCCTGCAGGACCAGCTGTGGAGGAGTGCGGGAAGGCCATTTGCATGCTGGAGAGCTGGAGGACCCATCAAAGGTCGAAAACCTGGAGCTCACTGCAGAGGCTCACTGGACTCTGCATCGGGAAGCCAAAGGGTCTACGGTGGAAGGCCAAAGAGATCCCCCAGAAGGCTAGAGATGGACTGGCAAAGACTGGAGCTCCTCCTTCAGAGCAGAACAGAAAGGCGTCCTTCTTCTCTCCTTTGTACTCCCTCCAGACTGCACGCTGATTGGTCGGTGCCACCCACAATCAGGACGAGTCTTCCTTCTTCAGGAAGTGCATCGTCCACACCCAGAGCTGTGTTGAACACACCAGCTGGGACTTTCTTATTCAAGTCCACACAACAGTTAATTATCACACTCCATATAGAACACATCAGTCTGCCCACATCCCAGTTGCTGGCCATAGACAGTCTTGAGAAGGGCTAGGGATTTAGCTTGGTGGTGCTGTGCCTGCTTGGTAGGTGCAAGGTCCTGTGTTCAATTCCCGGTACCAGGGATAAAGAAAGAAAGAAACAGAAAAAAAAATTACCAAAAGATTGACATAGAGAGACAGAGAGAGAAGGAGAGAGGAGAGGGAGAGGGTGGGTGAGGAAGGAGAAGAAAACCTAATGCCTTCAGTCTAATATTTGTGTTCAGAAAAAAACAGGGTTCAATATCTCTTGTGTAAAACCGCATGGGTTATTCTAAGGGCCACCCTAAGAACGCAGGTCTCTCTGTTTTTAGGGCTGGCCACTCAAGGGCTCCACTTCGGAGATGAAAGGGAATCTTCACAAACCGTTCACCGCCACCATAGCTTCTATCAGCTCTGAATGGAATGGCGGTGGCGGTTATTGTGGGTGCAGGAAGTGATTACAAGGTTAGTGAATTAACTGGGGCTAAAAATTAGGTATCGAGCCAGACACGGTGGCCACACCTATAATCCCAGCTCTGAGGGAGGCTGAGGCAGAAGAATTGAAAGTTCAATTCCTGCCTGGGCAATTTAGCAAGGCCCTGTCTTAAAATTAAAATGTTTTAACGGAGTTGAGGATGTAGCTCAGTAGAAGAGCGTCACTAGATTTTATCTCTGGTACCACCCAAAACACCAAATTAGATATCAACTCACACATAGAAACACAAAATAAACCTAGGTAAGGTATAGATGGAAACCAGTGTGTTGGAGCTCATTTTTACATGGTCTGACATTGCACAGATATCTGTAGAACACCTTCCCTTCCCAGGCTGCTTAGCAAGACTTCATACTTATTGGAAGGTTGAACGATTCCCAGCCGTGTGTCTCGGACCCTCTCAGATACACCCACTATGTGTGCCACCAGTCCCAAACATAGTCAGTATTTCTCTAGTATGTGAGACCCAAAATATAATTTAAGGAGCAAAATAAGAGAGATGGTAAGAAACAGGGACATAAACTCTGTGGAGATGCAAAGGGATCTGGGGAAAGAAAGAGCAGAGGGGGAATAAAAATGATCAAATGCAATATAAATGTATACCAATTCCCCAAGATAAATGTAATTAATATGTATCACAAATATGTATTGATTTTTAAAACTTTTAAAGCTGTTACTCTACTCTAACTGCCACAGTGTGCATATCCAAAATATTAAGCTGTCTTGAAAGAAATGTAAAGCAAGCTGCAAGACCATGAGAAAAGTTCATAGCAATATGTTTGTTATGTCCAAGTCGCAAAGTCCCCAAAGACCACCAAGGAGTCAGGTCCGATGTAATTGCAAGAGGAGTTTATCGCAAGCTCCAGCCTGGACCCTCAGGTGTCACCGTCACAGTGGCTTCAGACTGAGCGCCCAGATCCATTTTTGAAGCGGTTTTATATAGGGTTAAGGAAACTTTTTGTTTATATAGTTTCTATTTTTAGCTCTCGCTTATCATTGGCTATTTGAGGGATACTAGGAGGGCTTTTACATTTTATTGGATATTCAAGGGGCACCGGGAGGGCACTTATTGGAAAATTACCTAATGTCTATATTCACAGAATCAATTTCTCTTTTTAAAGAACATCTGATTAAACAAGTTCTATAATTAACAAAGACTACATATGTGAGCAATGAGTAATGTCTATATTAGCAATGGCTACCTATATAAGCTACGACTAGTATCTATATTGACTAAATCAATTTCATCAATCCTCCTTTTAAAAAACATTGATTATTTTAAGCAGGAAGAATTCATCTTTAGATCATACAAAGAGGAACAGAAACAGGGTGGAGATGTCCTAAGACAGCTTGCCCTAAAAGGAGGAACAGAAATACAGGGAGACTGTCACACAGAACAGAATTTTACAGAAGGGAACTTTTGCAGCTTTGTTCTGGGCAAGGGGTGTGTGTGTAAAGGGGCGCAGAGGGAGCCCCCCTGGACCTGAAAACTTGGTCCTCACAATGTTATACTCTTATTTGACTATATATATATATATATATATATATATATACATATATATGGTATAATTAATTTAGAAATATTGATCTAAATTCCATTTTACACCATATATCTGAAAATTTTTCTGTTAACTAATATGAGGTTTGGCTTCTGATTTTTGTATGTTTTTATATGTTTTTGTACATATTCTTCAGTTGAATACATCTGAGAGATGATGTACACAGATTGATCAATTCATCTGTCTTTCCTACAGCCCCTCTCTTCTGCACTACCAGTAATTAATAGGATTTGGCAGTGCTCCAATAATAATTAACTAAAACATGAGGTTCACACTACTCCTCTAAAAACTGGTATTTTACTTGTCTGCCAATGTATTTTATATGCAAAAACCAGAAGCTACTGAAACCCCAGCTGAGTTGTCCAGAACCGGATGAACAGGAAGCGGGACAGTCAGGTTGCAACCCAGCCCACTGTCCAGTGCAGGCCCTGTCTGCCCTCCCACCTCTCAACATGCTGTCAGGCTGAAAGCTCCATTTAGAGGCTTCTACAACAATAAGAATGTTTTTGTTTTGCTTTGGTATTGTCTGCTTGCTTGCTCATTTGGGGGTCCCAGGGATTGACCCAAGAGCATTCACATGGAGCTACAGCCCCAGCCCTTTTTTAATTTTTATTTTGCGACAGGGTCTTACTATTCACTAAATTAACAAACTTGGGCTCAAACTTGTGATCTTCCTGTCTCCACTTCCCAGAGTGCTGAGATTTTAGGCATGAGCCACCAGACCTGGCTTCATTTAACCTTTGACCTTAATCTTCTTGGCCAATATAATACAGGTAAGTAGCAACCTGTACTTAATGTGGTAAAAGCAAACAAATTTCTCTTACAGTGTTGGCTATCAAGGATGACGCTGTGACCCTGCCTGTTGTTTTCACTGTGGGGTGATGGTAACATGATGAGGAGGAATCCACATCAGACCTGCCGTGTGCAAGCAAGAATGTGCCCTCGTGGTGGATGGGCATATAGCTTAGAGCAGAGTGCTTGGCTCCTATGCACAGGCCAAGGATTTGGTAGCCACAGACTAGAGTAATTTGAGAAAAAATTCCTTGGAATAAGAGTCTTAGTCTGCCTCCTACTTGTATATACAAAGCATCATGCAGTCATAGGTGGGATGTTTCAAAGGTGGCTGCTTTAGGGTATATGAATGTAAGTTAAGAATGTGACACCAGAGAGCCAGAGGTTCAGCTCAGTGGTGCCAGCATCTGCCTGGCAAGCACAAGGTCCAGGGTTAGATCCCTGGTTCTACAAAAAAAAAAAAAAAAAAAAAAAAAAAAATGATGCTGGGATTAACAGTGCATTGATGGAATTAAGGATGAGATGCTTGGATTAAGGGTGTGGATAATGGAAGCCCTAGTCTGAATGTGGGTGGCACCAATCAATAGGTTTAAAGCCTGGATAAAGGGAGAGAGGTAAGGCAAGCTAGCAGCTGCTGCTGCTGCTGCCGCCGCCGCCGCCGCCGCCGC